>NW_006800347.1:345431-373598 GCF_000485575.1 Poecilia formosa
CGTCCCACAGAGGTCACCCAGCGTCCCACAGAGGTCACCCAGCGTCCCACAGAGGTCACCCAGCGTCCCACAGAGGTCACCAAACGCCCCACAGAGGTCAGAGAAGATGAACAAAGTTTGATGGAGATCAGAGAAGACGGAGAGTGTAAGCCAGGAGCCACAAGTAGGAAAATGTCTGAGAAGGTTCTAGTAGAACTGGGTTGATGAAGACTGCTTTTCAATTTTTTACCCCATTCTGACATTAAAACTTGTAATTCTGAGATTAAATTATTTTTTTATTCCTAGTGGAATAAAAATAATCCTCTTCCATATCGATTGGCTCAATAGTTCAGACGGTCACAGTTCCTTTAAATCTGCAGGCTCTGAATGGGGCCACTAGATGGTGCTAGTGAGAACCTGTCCTGCTCCCAGACTGACTGGAGTCATCAGACCAGAAGCTCACACACCTGCTCTTCCTCCTCCAAATGGGAAGAAAAACTCCCTGCTCCTCGCCTTACAGGTCTGAAAGGAAGCCATTCCAGCTACCTGCTCAGCTTTAGCCTGATGACCAGCAGATGGCGCTCTAGCCTGCAGCATCACCCCTCCGTGTCTGGGTGTTGAAAGGAGAAGTGAAGCCGTCTCACCCTGACCGCTCTGCGAATCGATCCGATGATGAACTTCTGGGTCGGTTTCTCCTCACTCTGCTCCTCTGTTTCTCTGTTCTTCTTCTCCTCTTCCTGTCCGTTCCGCAGCACCTCCTCAGGTGGGCTGAAGGGACAGGTGAGCTCCACGTCTCCCTCGTCCAGGGCGATCTTCTCCCCTTTAAAGTTGGGCTTTTCATAGAGAACCCACCTGCAGGAGAGCAGCCAGCTGTGAGAACGTGCTGCATGTCTGAGGTCAAAGGTTAACGTGTCAGTTGTCACTCCAGGATCAACGAGGGATCAGCTATGAACCGGCAGAGTAAAAATGAAGCGTGACAGGACCGAACATTCCTCCACCTGCTGGCTGAGTGACATGGAGACGCTCCACACCCACGGTTCAGCAGAAACGAGGCGTGCCGCATCCTCCATGTTTACACGCCACAAAGTTTGTGAATCAGGAGCCAAACGAGGCGCCGGAATGAGGAAGATGAGCAGCTTCATGGCATTTAATTATAGCCGATCATCTTTATGACTATCAACCTGATCTTTCAGATAAACTGTCTGAACCACCTGGGATTACCAGACGCCACACCGACCTGGATATGACAGAATATTATAGATTAATGTTATAGATGCAGAACCAAGAGATGTTCGAGTAAAATCTGAGAAATAATCGAATCTCTTCAGTTTCATCCCCCAGAAGCCTGAACCAATGCAGAGCCGTTTCATCCCAGACTAGATCATCCATCCATTTTCTGTACACACTTGTCCCTTAATTCAAGTTTAATAAACGTCCCTACGTTTGGACCCGTGTCGAACCCGTTTGGACCCGTGTGCTTGGTGGCGGCTCACCCTCCTCGGACCACCCTGATGGAGATGGTGTCCTGCAGCTCCCAGGACGTGGCGTCCATGACGTCTCCGCGGATCTCCATCCTGCGGCCGCACATTCCCGGCCGGTCGAAGATGTAAATCTGTTGAGAGGAGCAGAGGTCAGAGGTCATTTCCAGAGACTGTTCTGATCAGGCATTATGAGACCCGTCAGCGTTGGGAGAAGTCAGAAACTTTAATATCAAACAAGAAAAATCTGATCTAATACTAGTTTTAAAATAATGACTGTGAAAAGTATTCATTCCCGACCCGCTGCTGATAACTGGCAATGATTCCCCAACATCACCCTGGATGACCTTTGAACCGGTCTGCATTTAATTCAGACACATTGGAGAGTTGAAGGTCAGCATCTCAGTCAGATTTAGGCCCCGACTTTGACTAGGCCACTCCAGATCCTTTATTTCTGGCCATTTAAAGGCCGATTTGCTGGTGTTCCTTGGCTCATCGTCCTGCAGCCGTGATGAAGTCATGAACCTGCTGCTGATAGTGATTTTCTGTTTAGCAGTCAGTTGAAGTGACTTGGTGGGAAACAGCTGTGCTGGTGTTCAACTGCAGCAGCCTGCGTCGCAGCGGCAGCAGCATGCTCCAGCAGGCCTGATGCTTTAATAACAGAAACAGGTCCCGGCTCTGCGAGTGCTGTGGTTTTCAGCTGAAAATGATTTGGTTGAACCAGTTCTGATGAAGACCCGCCCCCCACCTCCCCCACCCGGTGGGAAAGTCTCCCTCCTGACTGAAGCTAAAGGTCTGCAGGGAAAACATTTGATGGTTTTTTTCTGGAGTCAGAATCTGTGAAGTGGCCATCTTGTCTTCACCGTTCTGATCAGGACCGACCTTGGGTCGAGTTTATTCCACGTTTCCAGACGTTATTGTAATAATCTGGGTCATAAATTAAGAACAGAGCCATAAACTGCAGCCTGAAGAAACGCGTCCAGAGGAGACGAGGAGCTCACTCTGTTCTTTAACTACACCGCACCAGCTGTGGAGCCTGGTGGTGGCAGCATCATACTGTGGGCCTGCTTCACTGCCAGTGGTTCTGTCAAAAACTCCATAATGAGGTGAGGTCTTTAACTAGACCACAGACCAGCAGCTGGATGGTTGGACCCAGTTGGATGTTCTGGGCTGGACAAAGAACCTGAACTGGTTCAGTGACTGGGAGCCTGAACCTGAACCAGTTTAACCAGTTGGACTAACTGGTGGAACTCACCTTTCCTGGTCGCGGGTTCAGCTTCCCGTGTTCCTTCTCCTTGGTGAGCTGCAGACAAACAGAAACATTTCAGGACCAATCATCATCATCATCATCATCATCAGTTTGATCCGAACCACCTGAGCCTGGAAGAAGGTTCCTAAGGCTCAGCTGGAGCAGCAGGAGGATTTCTGGGTCCGATTTGTTCAGGTGAGAGGGTCCGGTGCCACTGGAATCGCGTTTCGGACCACGGAGGCTCGGCTCCGGTTTCAACTCTCGCTGCTCTGACTTCATCTGGATTAATCTGCAGACCTGAAGAGGCTGAGACGTTTTCATCCGTCATCCTCTGAAGTTCCTCTGGCTTCATGCTGAACACGTTCCTGCTCATGCATCACGCGGCGGCAGGAAGTGAAGCTGTAAAGCTGTTTCCTGGACCGAGCCGTCCATCAGAATCAACCTGCTGATGTTGGTAGAAAAACCGGATCTCAGCTGCTGACTGACAGACGGTCAGACAATGGAGCAGTTCCCTCCACATTCCTCGGTCTCACGGCTCGCTCGTCAGGACCCAAACTAACCAACCTGCTTCTGGTTCTGCTTCTGATCGGGTCCAGAGGATCAGCGCAGCAGCTTCAGAGCTGAAACCAGCAGAGCGAAGCTGCACCGCTCCCGCCTGCGGCCAGAGAAAGTGCTGCTTCAGCAGAACCGGGCGGACGGAGGTGTGATGAAGACACGTGGTTCCGGAGGAATTCTCTCCCTATCACCTCGTCTTCCACCTCGTCAAGCAGAGCAGAGGATGAATGCGAAGGAGAGGCGCGGCTGCGTCTCTGCAGGATCAGGCAGATAGCTGCTGCGGGTGTGGACGACTCTGACAATATTTATCTAGACCTGAAGCACGAAACGCTCTGCAGGATCCCAGCAGCTGCTTTACATTCTGATAACGGCCTTCCACTGCTGCATTCATAAAGCTGATCTCGCTGCAACATCCCAGTGTTTTCATATAATAGAGTGCAGATAATTTAATATTTCAGCAAAATCATGTGGAGACAAGAACCCAACGTGTCACAGACGTTCCCACAGGGTTTGATTTTTATTTTTTAAACAAAAAAACATTAGCCACTGAAAAGTTCAAGATGGTCCACAAGGATAATTTACTTCTTCACTACATTTGCAAACTTTTATTACTGATGAATACTTTGGTTGTCAAATTATGTACAATTGGACTCATAGGAACCATATTTACATTTTACATGCCGACGAGGGTTGTTTTGGAAAATAAATTTTTGTTCTGAAATCATAAATTAGATGAATGCGTCTGATGTCAAATTATAGCCTACATATTTTGAACCACAGAAAGTTTTTTTTCTTCTGGTGGGCATTGTTCAAAATGGCCACCATGGTTGTAACGGAGAACATATGTTTGACATGGTGATAGGCACAGCTAGCCAAAACGTTTGCTTAATGCCAAATTCACAGAAACCAACAATACACTGCTGAACATAAAGATTATTGGAAGCTAAAGCCAGATGCACTAAGTAAATTAGCAGAAGCTAACACTAAGCACATTAAAGAAATGAATGTGTCTGGGATCTGAAACTGGTTTGGGTTCCCAGTCCTAAACTGTCTTTAGTTTCTGATTTTGCTACGTATCATCACTTTAAAGTTGTATGAGCAGGATGGCCAAAGCAGGAAACATGATGTGACATGAAGTTAATCTAAATTATGAAAATGGGTGATATTTTATGGCAATAATTGGTTCAAAGCCTCAAAAAGGTCAGCCATCTTGAAAAATGGCAGTCATCTTGAAGTTCAAGTGGCTGATGGGAAATATGAAAAACATACAACCTGAATTTTTATACTTGTTTGGAGACTTGACAGAGTTTTACAGTAATATGCTGCTTTATGAACAGATTATCCATCAACCATGGAGCAGAACCTCCTACCTGTCCAAGTCCAACTGCAGAGCAGTTCTAGTCTGACCCGAGGGCAAGTTCTGCTCAGGTTCTGCTCAGGTTTGTGTTGCAGTGAAACTGCCCATCTCCAGTCAGGTGGGGTAACCATTACTGTCTGTTAAATGATTTTTGGATCAGAAGGTTCCTTCCTGGCCCCAGACGGACGCAGCAGGACGTGTGCAGACGTGTGCGCCACACGCAGACACACCTTCTGCTGCCTAATTACATCTGAGTTGCTCGGAGCAAAGAAGACGTTTGGATCAAGCTGCAGCCGTTTCTGGAACCTGTTTTTATATTTCTGTTTAACACAACAGAAGCATCCATAATAAGAGTCATAAACACAGACGGGAACAAACTGTTTACACCCAACGATGGACTTGATCCCATCCCACTGAGTGGTGATGTGAAGAGCTGAGAGATGTTTTAATCTGCAGAATGAAAGGATTGAGCTTCGGAAATTCACTGAAATCTGAAGCAGAGAGAGGCTTCACCTGCTTCTAACTTTCCTGTGCAGACCAATAATTCACATTCACTCATGCTGCAGTACTCACATAGGCGTCTGGGAAGGCTCGATACTTGGACATCAGGTTGCTGTCTGGTTCATCTCGCTGGTTCTGGAGCTGGGACCCTCTGTGAACGCTGTTGAATTGGGACCCTGCCTGAACGCTGCTAAGCTGTGGCCCTCCAGACAAACTGCTGAACTGTGGCCCTCCAGACAAACTGCTGAACTGTGGCCCTCCAGACAAACTGCTGAACAAGGATGCCTGTGATAGCCCCTCATAGCTGAGGCTCCTCTGTAGGCCCCTGGGCCCCTGGCTAAACAGGTGGGGCTCTGAAATGGTGGGGGCCCGGTGAGGGTCGATGGAGCCGGTGGGGCTGAGCAAATGGGTGGGGCTGTTGGAGGTGGGGGAGCCCAGGATCAAGGAGGATGATCGGCTGATCCTGGCGGGGCCGGCGTCTCCGTTCAGGGATGATGATGAGTTGACGAGGAAGGAGAGGCGCTCCAGACGGGACCCTGCTACGTCCCCAACAGGCCCCGCCTCACCAGTCTCCCTCAGTCTCATTCCCAGGGTTCCTGTGTCCGGCAGGGAGCTGAACAGCGGCCGGTGGGCGGTCCCGTTTTCCAGCTTCAGGTCCGAGTTTGAGGAGCGGTAAGAGCCAAAGAGGACACTGTTGTCGAGGCGGGAGCCGGTGGTGGGAGACGAAGGAGTGCCGTTGCCGTTGTGCAGCGAGGAGGTCAGCTCCTGGGGAAGGAAGAGGACAAGGTCTGAGATCGGACCAGAAACAGTCCCAACATTTACCTCTGGACTCCAACCGCCTGTTAATCTAAAGTTTCCTGAGTTTTAGAGCAGGAATCCAGATCAGTTTCAGTCATTTTATCAAAGATTAACTCAGAGGTCTTCTGGTTCCACAGTCAAGGTGCTGCTATGGAGAAACTGTGATCGCCCCAACATTTGTGTTTAGTACATCGAACACTAAGTGGGAAATGATTATCGGTTCTCAGAGACCGAATGTGGATGAAAAGCTCTGTGACTCTGAAAAATGAAAAAGAGCAAAGCCTTCAAGGACTTTAAAGCAAATAAGAGCTTAAAATATATTCTAAAACAAACAGGAAGCCAATGTAAAGACGACAAGACGTGTGTAATGTGGTCCGGTCTGAAAGTGTTGGTTGAAAGCCACAAGGTGGAGGCAGTTCAACGATGTCTGGGGTACACCAACATCATAAAATCATTCAATTATTTAAGAAAGGTTTAACCTTCCTTAGAAGAAGACAAAAGTCTGGATTGGACAACAGATGCAATTTGATTGTCAAAGGCAACTGTCGAGAAAAGTCGAGCTCATCCCACTTCCCCATGCTGGAGATTTTAGTTTAATAATAACAATAAATAAAGTTATCTATAAAACTGATTACACAGGTGATATCAAGACCCAACAGTAGAGTCAGACGGTAATAAAATTAATCTGGTTGTGTGTGTTGTTATTGTGTCTTGCTTTAATTCTACTTTTTTCTATTTAATCATAAAAAATCATAGTCTGACAGAAGGAGAGCTGGTAGCAACGTCTCCCTCCTCTCAGAAGAGGAAGTAGAGAGAGAGAAGGGGGGGGGGGGTGTTGTGCAACAACACAACTCAAAGGTTTTTCACATGGTCACTATAGTAATAGTCAAATTTCCCAGACCAGTAGCAGCTTTGTCGACAAACAGGATCCACTCTGTTCTTTGGTCTTTAGGAACAGAAGGTTTTGGTTCAACCACTGTTTGGTTGCAGGGATACAAGGAAGGAGAGAAAGCAGAGGCTTACTGCATCCTGGCCTTATTGGTACGTAAATTTGTAGGTCGGCTGCAACATATGCAAAGAAAAAAGTAAAGGGCCCAATATGGAGCCCTGAGGTACCCCACACAAAAGACGGGTCGTAAAGTCAAAGCTCGGATATTTCCCACAGAACCAGATGGAAGCATCAGAAATGAGCCTCAGCTGGACAAACTGAGCAGACAGAGTTTGAGGAAGAGTATGGGGTACCTGACTCTTCATCAGCTCCATTGGGGAGCGGGCATCTCTGGAGATGTTCCTCTTCAGGCCCAGGTCCAATGGCAGGGTGTACAGCTGGTTCTGGGGCTCCACTGTCCTCTGGGGGGTGCTACGGACAAAGGGACTCCCCGTGTCCTCTCTGATGGGGGACAGGGTGGAGATGACGGTGCTCCCCGTGTCCTCTCTGATGGGGGACAGGGTGGAGATGACGGGGCTCCCTGTGTCCTCTCTGATGGGGGACAGGGTGGAGATGACGGTGCTCCCTGTGTCCTCTCTGATGGGGGACAGGGTGTAGATGACGGTGCTCCCCGTGTCCTCTCTGATGGGGGACAGGGTGGAGATGACGGGGCTCCCTGTGTCCTCTCTGATGGGGGACAGGGTGGAGACCAGTGGAGGAGGAGTCGCTCGCACGCCGGTGCTCCGGGGCCTCTGAGAGGGCCCCATGCTTCTCAGGGTGTCCACCAGACTGTCCATGTCGTTGACGGGGGAGTCGACGTTGGGGGACGTTGGGGAGTCAGGAGAGGTTGGGGGGTCAGGGGTCAGGTCCACCAGGGTGGCCTTGAAGACTCCGGTGAAGAAGGAGTCGTTGTCTTCGGTGCTGCAGGAGGACGCAGAGAGCGGCTCCAGCTCCCACCTCGGCTTCCTCCACTCCGTCTCTCCTTTCAGCCGCTCGTCCTCTTTACCTGCAGGAGCAGCTGACTCCTCCCCCTCCAGCAGGCTCCGCCTCCACTCCCCGCCTCCAGCGGGGCTCAGGTACACAGAGCTGTCTGAGGAGCCGAAGTGTGAGGAAGGTTCATCGTCTTCAGGGAGGGGAGACCTGCTGGATTTAAACTGAGTCACGCCCTGAAAACGGTTCTTCCACTTGTACTCCGGTTCCGGATCGTCTGGCTCGGGCATGCTGCTGGTTTCCATGGTAACCAGGGACACTTTGTGGAAGCGAGGTTTGGGTTCCTCCTCTCTGGGAGGAGACGGGTTCTTCAGGGTCAGCGTGGTGCTCAGGCTGCTGTAGCCTGAACTCATCCTGTCGTCTGGTTCTGGTTCTGGTTCTGTAGGCTGGCAGCTGGAGGGACACAGAGAGAAAGGAAGTGATGACACAGTAATCACATGATGAGACTTGGGGACCAGTCCAGAGTTCCCCATTCAGAACCATTTCTATAAGGCTCGTGTTCTGCATCCTGACCCGGTCCGAGGAACAGGACCAGCAGGGAGCTGCAGCTGGGAGGATTGGTTAGATAAGCAAAACTCAGTCAGCTGACAGAACCGGGAAGCTCTGAGCAAACATCCCCTCCCACATGGGCCTCAGGAAGAACCCGCACGGAACCGGACCAGAATCTGAGCTCAGACTGTCACGACTGGATCTGTGGGAGGTTCTGTCTCCTCCTGTCAGGTTTCATTTCTCTTCTTCCTCAGAACCAACACCGTTTAGTTTGAGTTGGGTCCAAATGTTCTGACTCAGAACTTCTGGAAAACAAATGAAAATCTGTTGAAAAGTTTATTTTAGCCTGAATTTATCTTCATAAATTACTGAGCTGCAGGAACTGGCGGTTCTGACCCAAATGAGAACATTTTAAATGACTGAAAACATATTAAAATATTATAAAGTAAAAATGAATCAGATTTCTTGTATTTTGGGGGGGAAAGACAGAACCAAACAGGAGTTGGTCTCCAGTGGTTCTGGTTCTTTCCCAACAGAACCACCTCTCTGAACAGATGAAACCCCAGAGCTCCATCTCAGCCTCAGTTTAAGGTTAGAGGTCATGACCTCTTCTCTTCAGAAAGCCGAGGAGAAAGCTGAACAAGGAGGAGTGGACCTTTATTCCTCCACAGTGATGCAGGAGGTTCTACTTCCTGTTGGCTCTGATCACATAACATCATTAAAGCTTTTTTCTGTTTTCAGCCTGGCTTAATCAATTATTCTGACAATCAATTAATTAGATTTTTAAAAATTAGGGCATTCTGCAGATTTCTCATGACTTGAGCCGTTTTTATATACAAGAAATGCATCAAAAGATGATTGAAAAAATGAAAAAAAAAAAAAAAAAACATTTTATTGCCTAAAATGCAATAGCAGCTTTCCTTTGGTGGATAGTTTGCAGTAAAGGAATCATCTGTAAGTCTGTTCTGGGTGGAGCAGACTTACAGATTTTCATCTGAAATGATTTGTTGTATATTTATCGTAGAGTTCGGACTTCATATGTTCTTTTCTGTCTGTATTCTCCAGTTAATGATTAATCAATTACAAAATTGATTATAATATTGGGGCTGCACAGTGGTGCAGTCAGAAGGGTCTGAGTTAATTACAGTCAATTACATGACTGCAATTGGTGTGTGTGTGTGTGTGTGTGTGTGTGGTCGTTTGTCCCGTCTGTCTCTGTGTTGCCCTGCGATGGACTGATTGATCCGATTAATCATCTTCTGAATCAGAAGAAGTTTCTTGAGACGTTTCACCATGAAGCCAGCAGCTTCTGAACCTCTGTGATGCTTTCAGTGAAGCAGGTTTGGAGGATTAGAGGATGAAGGATCTCAGCTCCTGCAGTGAGGAGGAATGTGGACCAGGTGTGGCTCTGAATACCTTCTCATCATCCAGGCAGCTAAAGCATGAAGCTGTTGTTTCAGGTGCAAGGAGCCATATCGGGGTGGAGGGTCCGGATCAGAGTCAGAAAACAAGCAGAGGCTGAGGATTCGACTCTCAGCTTCATCCAACATGGAGGCAGAACCAGAACATCGGTTCTGGTCCGAACAGAACCCAGCCACAAGGAGAACCACAAGCTGCTTCCTGCAGAGTTTCTGAACGGTCTCAAGGCTGCAGCAGCACCAAATGCTGCCATCTAGTGGCTGCCAAACAAACTGCTCCTCTGAAGTCAAAATGCTGAATGATTTCATATGCACATTAGATTTTTGTTTTTTAGTCACAAATAAGTTTCTTAATGTTTCCCCTCATTTTTCTAAAAAACAAATGACGGCTTTTATTTACGTCATCCATTCTGTGAGTTGTTTCAGGGGTGGACTTACGAGAATAAAGTAATATTAGCAGAATAAGAACACAATTTTACCAGAAAAGAAAAATATCTTAAAGTCATGAGAAAAAAGCTTTGACGTGAGCAGCTCAGTTTGAGGAGCTGTTTCAGTAACGCTTTATTTGACGGCCATGTAGGACTGACATAAACATGGAGTCTGTTGTCGTGACGCATCATTCAGTAAAAAATGACACTTTTAAGCAAAATTGTTCTAGAAGTTGCTATTAAAATGCCAACTTTGCACTAAAGTGTTATTTACAAAATAATACAAAGTTGGCACTTAACAGACATTCATAGACTCCCTTGTTTTCATGTCAGCCTTATGCACAGCCCGTCAAATAGTGTTTATTTCTTAGAAACAGTTATTTGCACGATTGTTTCAAAGTCTTGCTGCTGATAATTTGATGCTGTCAAAATATTAATTATTTCTATTAAGTATTAAGAATTATCTGTAAAACTTATACCAAAGTAAAAATGAACAAGATGCTCAAAATTCCTCATTTCAATTTTCTATTTTTTGTGTTCAAGTTCTCATAAAATATGACTTTATCCTGGCAATATAACGACCTTATTCCTCTAATATTATGTCTTTATTGTCATAATTCAAAAAGTAAAATTGTAACCTGGCCCTAACATTAGTTGTAGAGTTGACCTGAATTTAAAGTCCAAATAAATAAATAAAAGCTGGCATCTCTTGGAACTGTGGAAACACAAGGAGGGGTGGAAAAAAGTTAAACTTTTCAAAAACTTAAATCTTCAAAAATGTGATTAAATTAATTTATCGTTCTGTCACTCCTACTTTTCAGATTCTTTCCAGAGGTGCAACTTTGTGTTTTCTGATGTGTTCGTTGACACGTTACAGGCGTTTCTCTGTTAAATACAGAAAATGCTGACTAGCAGTCATTTTGATGGTGTTGTTTTGGCGCCCCTCTAACGCAGCGCCCCTACGGGTGCGTTCCCATTTCTGCTCTTCCCAGGAACATCCCGGCCCCTTCCTGACCTCCTCCTCCCCCAACCATCAACAGATCACCTGAAGGTAGATGTCGCTCTCTTTGTTGATTCTCTGAACAAAATGTCTCCCAGAATTCAGAAGCTTTATGAAAACATCAGAGCGGATAAACCGGACCGCTGGAGCTTCGGCCTCAGGGCATTTCATGACGTTTCACTGATTTATCGGGCCGTTAATGATCCCTACCGACTGATGGGTTTCAGTTTCAGGCCGAGAACAGAGACGTTTGAGTGGGTAGTCAAAGCGGACTCGGCCCTCAGCGGCTGTGGGAACCAGCGGGTCTTCCTGACAGCTGCCGCCCGGAGCCGCATTCCTTCAGCGGCGCGTCACTCAGCGCAGCTGTACTCCAAACTACATGCAAATGAGCTGCAGGTATGAGCGCATTTGGTAGAACAGCTGCAGCCATGAGGACTACGGTGTTCCTCATCCTGAAACATGGTTCCGACAGACGGAGCCGATCCGGAACCAGCACGGAGTTCAAACCGTAAAGTTGCGAAGGATGTTCAGGTTCCTCCATCTGCAGAGAAACCACCAAGGACTCTCAGACCCTCCTGCACCCAGAACCAGCTGGTAGGAAAATATACAGTGGCTGGTAGGAGAAGTATCACGGTCTGGGCTAGGATACCGTGATACTTCTGATGCACAAAGTCCAGACTCTAAAGCAACACCCGCTGCCTTCAGGGCCGCATCTTCTCCAGGAAAACCCACAACTTTTTCATCGAAATGATGGAAAAACACTTTATTGATGCTCCTCCTCATCAAAACAGCTTCAGGCAGAAACAGACGGATTTCCAGAAACAAAACAAACATTTTAATTTTTAATGATTTTCCTGATTTCAGTTTTCAGGGAAGAATCACCCTGCAGCCTGAATCTCGGATCAGAACCGGATTTTATGAACGAACCGTCATTAAAACCAAAACCCGACGCAGGTTCCTCAGACTGAGGCTGAACGTCATGTTCGGTTTTCGCAGTTTTATGTTTCAGCTGCTAATAAGCTGCTTGCTGCTCAGGTTTAGGTGCTTTCCCGCTGGTTAACAGAACCGGCCTGAGTCTGCTGAATGGATCAGACTCACCTGCGGTCCAGGTCAGCCGCGGCGCGGGCTGGATGCGGGTCGCCAGGCGGTCTGCGCGCGTCCAGAGCCGACGTCAGGTCTGGCACCTGTCGCTGCGTCGTTGTGGCTCCGTTAAAGCGGCGCGTCCTGGTCCCCGCCCCCTCGGGACGGCCGGCGGCGGAATCAGGACGCGTGAAGGTGCGCTCCTCTCCCTCCTCCTCCTCCTCCTCTCCTCGCGGCCGGACTCGCAGCTCCTCTCGGGTTTCCTCGGTTCTCCTGGGGTCAGAAACCAGAACCGGTCCCGGCAGGTTCGGAGCTTTCTGAGCGGGATCTTCGGTTTCTGCGGCCTGATTTCCCTCCACCGGCGCACCGACGGCGGGCGGGGCCGAGCCGCATTCCTGCAGCCTGTTTACCTGCGGAACCGGTGGCGCCGGCTCCTCCCACACTCTCACCTGTGCCGAGGCTGTTTCTGCTTTCGCTTCTGACCTCTGACCTCTGGGGGTCTCAACCTCCCCCCAGCCGTCCCGCAGGTCCGCCTCCTCTCCGCTCTCCGGGGTTTCCTCCGGGGCGCTGAAGTAAAGCTCCGCGCCGTCGTCCGAACCGACGCTCAGGTAGGCCGGACTCAGAGCCCGGTCCGGTTCGGGAGGTTCGGAGAAGTCCTGAACGTTCATTCCGTGATCCGGAGGCAAGCAGTCTGCTGCGATCTGCCGTCCGACCGGAACCAGTCTGCGTTCAGAGCCGGAAACCCGAGAGTCCGTCCCCGGAGACGCTGCGGTAACCGGAGAAGCGGGAACCAGGCCTCCGCTGTGGGAAGCGGTCCGAACCCGAATCACACGGCTCGGTTTGGTTTCAGCAGAACCGGAAAAACCTGCGCCGGGGTCAGGTGACACTAGAGGGAGGGTCTGGACCCCAGGCGGTTCTGGCTCTGGGACCCGGTCCGGAGACCGAACCAGAAAGAACCGAGGAGACAGAGACTTATACAGAGTTCCGAACACCGAATCCCGACCCGAACCGGGACCAGGGCTGTGCGGCGGCACCGCCGCGTCCGGTTCTGGATCAGAACTTGCAGCTGAGACAGCAGGTACCGCCGGGTCCAGTTCTGAAAGTTCAACTGGTACTTTCAGGTCCAGCTTACCTTCACCTGGTACCGTCGGTTTCGTTTCGGAGCTGCTCGGTTCCGGTTCTGGGATTGTAGAGAGCGTTAAAGCTTCTTCAGGTTCCGGTTCGCCCAGAGTTGAACCCGAGTCCCGCGTGGAGGAACCGGTCCGCTGCTCCAGAACCAAAGAACGGAGTCCTAAGGTACCGTGAGGTTCTGGAACCGGACTCGGACCATCAGAACCATCCCCTTTTCCCGATGCAGCGGATGACGTGAAGTTCTGGTCCGCACCTGGTTCTGCCTGATTGGACCGGAGGCCGGGAACAGCCGGGGCTTGTGTTCGGGCCGTCGGAACCGGAAACTCCGGGTTGGAGGCGATCAGAGTTCTGGAGGTTCTGTTGGAGAGAAGCTCCTCCGGTTCCGGTCGGGTTCTGGTTAACAACCCTGCAGTGAAGGAGGACGGTTCGGCCCGGTTGGAGGACGGGGGCGGAGGAGACGGGATGTTGAAGGTTCCACTGGTATCGAGTTCGGGTTGAGACAAACTGAACCGGGTCTTCGGGTCGGCCCGGTCCAGATCCAGGCGGGAGACGGTATTCTGAGGAGGGAGAGGTTCGGATTAAAACATCTAGAGGGAAACAGAACCAGAACCACAGAGTCCATCCCAGCAGAACCAGCCGTTCTGGACCAGAACCAGAACTTTCTGATTTTTTAAATCTAAAATTGTTTCTGTTTATTCAGAAAGTTCAGAACCACAGAAGCTCCAGGTTCTGTTCGGATGGACCTGAACCATCAGACCGGGTCAAGGTGTTACCTCCTCCTCTTCAGCCTGCTGGTTGCTATGGAGACCAAAGGCGCTCCTGGAGAGGTCCTCTTCATCCCTCCTCCTCCTCTTCCTCAGGCCGAAGGAGAACGAAGCAAAACGACGAGGAGACCTGAGATCCAAGTCCGAGTAACTGAAGAGACGGACCTGGAGGAGGAGAGGATGGAGGGATGAGAGGATGGAGGGAAGAGAGGAGGAGAGGATGGAGGGAAGAGGAGAGGATGGAGGGAAGAGAGGAGGAGAGGATGGAGGGATGAGAGGATGGAGGGAAGAGGAGAGGATGGAGGGATGAGAGGAGGAGAGGATGGAGGGATGAGAGGATGGAGGGAAGAGGAGAGGATGGAGGGATGAGAGGAGAGGATAGAGGGAAGAGAGGAGGAGAGGTAAATGGTTGGATGGATGCAGATGCAGAGAAAACTCCAGAGGCACCAGAACCTCCTTGCTGTTCTGACCCGGCCCGGTTCGGTTCTCAGAACCTGCAGTCTGAGGCTGAGTCACCACCAGATTCTAGTTTTCTCTTTCTGCTCCGTTTGAGTTTGGACCTGACTGCTGAGTTCTGAGCAGAACTGGACTGACAGAACCACACTCCACCAGCAGAACTGAGCTTGTTCTGATTCTGTTCGACCCAGAAAAGAAGTTCTGTTGCAACGGCAGGACGCCGCAGAGCAGAGCACTGGCGCCCTCTGCTGGTCAAACTGAAAACCCACAGAAACCAGCAGAACCAGAAGTTATTGGTTCGGCCCGGATGCAGAACATCCTGGATCAGAATGGTTCTGATTCGTCCGGGTCACCTGAAGAACCCCTGAGCCACTCAGCGGCGGAAACACCCACTGCACCCAAACACATCGCTGAAACACAACTGGACCTCGGAACCGCTTTCCTCAGAAAACCGTTCTAGTTTCTAAGCAAATCTGTCCCATAAGTCAGCGGGACGTTTCAGGAGGAAAGGAGCTACACTGACCTTTGACCTGGACTCGGTGGCGCAGACAGAGGAAGCCTTCTTCAGGGAGGCCGGCCTGTCTTCGTCCTCTGGAGTCCTGAAGAAGAAACACGTCAGGTTTGAATCATGCAGATTATTACTGCAGTAATCTGATTACAAACATAAAAAATTACATCTTAAGTTTTTAATTTTTCCCATCAGCCACTTGAATTTCAGAGTGACAACCGTTTTTCAAGATGGCCACCATTTTTGATCTTTTAAAATAAATCATTACCATAAAATGTTCCCCATTTTCATGACTTGGATGAACTTTATGCCACATCATGTTTTCTACTTTGGTCGTCCTGTTCATACAAATTTAAAGTGATAATATGCAGCAAAATCAGAAACTGAGCCACTTGTTAGCATTAGCTTCTAATTTCTTTGTTTAGCAGGTTAGCGATAGTTTCTGCTAATTTTTTTTAATGTATTAGGCCGTTTTGTTAGCTTTTGCACATTTTTTTGCTCTTAGCAGTTTAACGTTAGTTTCTGCATGCTTTTAGCAGTGTAGCATAGGTTCTGCAAATTTTTTTTTATTTATTGGGCAGTTCAATCTGAGCTTCTGGTAATTTTTGAATGTGTTTAGCGTTAGCTAATTTTAATCTTTTAAATGTTTTTAGCAGTTTAGTGTCAATTTCTTCTAATCCTTTTGTTTAGCAGTTTATTGATAGTTTTTGTTATTTTTGTGTTTTAAGCAGTTTTTTGTTAGCCGTTATATTTAGCTGTTGTGCTAATTTTTTAAAATATATTTAGCGGTTTAACGTCAGCTTCCTGTAATTTTTGTATGTGTTTAATGGATTAACTTTTGCTTATGCTAGTTGCTTATGTGTTTAGCTTTAGCTTATGCTAATGTTTTATGTGTTTAGTGGTTTAGCGTAGTAGAGCTGAGATTTGTGTTCAGTGGCTTACTGCTAAGTGAATCTAACTTTTTGGTTAGCTGTGGCTAATAACTACTGCTGAGTTTAATGCAAACATATATTCTCTGTTACAACCCTGGTGGCCATTTTGAAAAATGTCCACCAAAAAAAGGAAACACAAGATCAAGAATATGTATATGATTTCTATAGTTCAGAATGTGTAGTTTAACAAACACATTCACTTAATTAGTGAACATAGTAAAAACTATATATATATATATATATATATATAAATAATTTTCCATGACAACAAAGGCTGCCATTTAGAAAACTGAAAAAAGTCAATATAATTTTTATGAGTCCAATTATGTGTGATTTGACGTAAAAAGTATTCGTCTGTGATAAATATTGGAAAATTAAGTGCAAAAATAAATTTCCCTTGGTGACCATCTTGAAAAATGGCCTCCATCTTGAATTGTTTAGGTTTTTTCCTCTGGGAACATCTGTGCCAAGTCAGGTTCTTATTTCCAGGTGTGAAATATTTTGTCGAGATATTCAATCATCTGCTGCATTAAATCATCATGTGATCGTCAAACGGGAATCTTCTTCCAGGCCGAGTTCCTTCTCTGTCTGTAAGGCTGACCTTTGACCTCCGTTCACACCAAACAGGAAGTCTGATAAAAGCCCGACAGTTTATAGCTCAGCACACACCCAGCGGCGCAGCCTGTTTGCAGCGGCTGCAAAGGTGACGAGTGTTCAGGGCCGCATTCTGCAGCTGCAGCGAGTCCCTGGAGACCAGACGTCCCCACACGTCCCCACAGGTCCTCAGACGTCCACAAACGTCCCCACACGTCCCCACAGGTCCTCAGACGTCCACAAACGTCCTCACACGTCCTCAGATGTCCCCACACGTCCTCACACATCCTCAGACGTCCCCACACGTCCTCACACGTCCCCACACGTCCTCAGACGTCCCCAAACGTCCTCAGACGTCCCCACACGTCCCACACATCCCCACAGGTCCTCAGACGTCCTCAGACCTCCCCACATGTCCTCAGACGTCCCCACAGGTCCTCAGACGTCCCCACAGGTCCTCAGACGTCCCCACACGTCCCCACAGGCCCTCAGACGTCCCCACACGTCCTCAGACGTCCTCAGACCTCCCCACACGTCCTCAGACGTTCCCATAGGTCCCCACACGTCCTCAGACGTCCCCACACGTCCTCAGACGTCCCCACAGGTCCCCACTCGTCCTCAGACGTCCCCACACGTCCTCAGACGTCCCCATAGGTCCCCACACGTCCTCAGACGTCCCCACACATCCCCACACGTCCCCACGTCCTCCGATAGGACGAGTCGCAGATCCGTCGCTGCTGCTGAGTGTTTACATGCCAACAAGCAGGAAACCTGCAGACTTTCCATGTTTGAACTTCCAACAGCTGACTGTCGCAGAAAGAATGTGAGCGAGTGAAGGCCGTCCAACAGGAAGTGGCTGTGGAGAGAAAGTGTTTTCTCTGCAGGAGCGGTGAAATGTGACAACGCTAGAGCAGAAGCCAAACATCAGGGAGCCTTCGGATGACCTGAACATTCACCAAACGTCTCAGCATCGTTTTCTCTTCTTGTCTTGAAATATTTTCTGCTTCGTTTCATTCGGAGGCGCTGTGGTTTCCTTCCAGGATTAAAGTTTAATCACATCTGGCTGAAACAAAGCATGACACATTCAACACCGTGCTGCATCACAGCCGGATCGGATCACGCTGAATGTAGCAGACAGTGAGACGGTCTGCCAGGCGTCGTTTCGTAAAGTTCAGATTCTTTACGTTGACTCTCTTCCAAACACGACGCCATGAAAATCTGCTCTAAGGATTCATATTTGGGCTTTTTGTTTTTATTACATTGAATATAATTTCAGATTTTTGTCATTTTGTCTTTGTTGAATTAAAACATGAACTTTTAATGTTAAAGGTAAATATTCTAAGCAACAGACGATAAATGATTAGGAACCGAATAGAAACAGAAGGTCTGACAGCAGCAACAGACATAAAGTTCACATTAAAACTAAATAAAGAAATAATAATAATATAGCGTACAAGACAAAGGGAAAAAACTGCAGCTTTCATAGAAACAGTAATACTGGATGCAACAATATTAAAATTTGGACTGATATCGATCCATAAATGAAACTCGTTTCTGTTATTTTGTCTCTTCAGAAATACCCGACATGTTTCGACGCTTCGTCTTCATCGGAGGAACGACGACAAAGATGACGTAATTATTTCTATTAAATGTTTATTTCAGGAGATTTTAAAGTCAGTTTTGTGTTGACTTGTTTGTTTCTCTGTAACCACAGAGATGAACATTGAATACCTTCGTAAAGAATACGATTTATTTTAGGGTAAAATACCGGGTCCAATAAACCAGGATCCACCTGGTTAAAGGATCCGACACATGAAAGCTGCCAGAACCAGAACCAACTAAACCAACTGGACCAGAACAACATCAGGACAGAAAAACTCCAGGAGACTCAAACTGCAGCAGCCATGCAGCGGCTCTGATCTGATAACAGTGTTTGCGTCTCATCTCAGGTGTTGAAGGTCATAAAGTTAATGACCAACTGTTGTTCAGATTCCCAGCTTCAGCTTTAACTCATTAGATTCACAAGCTGGAAGCATTTTGGATCCAGTTGGTTCGTTTTGGATCCAGTTGGTTCGTTTTGGATCCAGTTGGTTCGTTTTGGATCCAGTTGGTTCGTTTTGGATCCAGNTTTTGGATCCAGTTGGTTCGTTTTGGATCCAGTTGGTTCGTTTTGGATCCAGTTGGTTCGTTTTGGATCCAGTTGGTTCGTTTTGGATCCAGCTGGTTCGTTTTGGATCCAGCTGGTTCGTTTTGGATCCAGTTGGTTCATTTTGGATCCAGTTGGTTCGTTTTCGATCCAGTTGGTTCGTTTTCGATCCAGTTGGTTCGTTTTGGATCCAGTTGGTTCGTTTTGGATCCAGTTGGTTCGTTTTGGATCCAGCTGGTTCTGAAAACATTAAATAAGTGAAGAGATTTCCTTCAGAGATCCGTTTGGTTTTGGACCCGATTCAATCAGAGAAATCTTCCCTGGTTTCATTTAAAACCATAAATGTTCCTCAGGTTGATGCCTGACTGCAGGCCTTCATCGCCGCTGGGTGAGGATGATGAGGAGCTCTTTCTAAGGTCCGTTTGCGCGACACATTCCAGAGGACAGTGACTCACAGCTGACGGCAGAAGACAGAAACTGTGACGAAGCGATCCGGAGACAAAGACTCTCTTGTCTGCTGGTTAGCAGCTGGTTGTGAAAGCAGCAGGCATGCAGAGAGGCAGGTTCCTCCGTCAGGGCAGGGAACGGTCCGCACAGGAACGGCCCGCAGCATCACCCCGCCTGCATCCAGTCCGGCAGGCAAGGCCCAGGGCCAGGATTACAGCCGGGATTACAGCTAATCCTGCAGCTTAACCTCCAAGATCTGACTGTCAACAGATGAAATCTCTGCAGATCCATAATTCATCAGAGAAAATTTCATAAACAAAATATAGATGCAGATCAGCTGAATCATAGAACCTCAACCTTTGTCTAGTTTTAGTGCAAATACCTTCTTAGACTTGAAACAAAACCAATTTACAAAAAACTTTTTAGTGAAATAGAGAAACTGATCTACAGCCAATTATTGAATATTGATAAAAGCACCATATCTGCTGTAGATTTTTGTGAAAAATATTTTGTTTTCCATGTTTATTTATTGTATCTTTTATCATGATAAGACTTGATTTATTGTTGCAATAAATTCCATATTTAAAAAAACCAAACTTTCCACATAGTGATGATCTAGTTTCAGTATTTTCTCCAGTGTTACATATTTCATGTTTATTGATGATTTGATGTTGGAAGTCGACAGAATATAATGTTTGTTTCTGGAATTTGTTTTTATGACTTTTTATTTTTGTTTTAATGATATAAATCACTTTGAACTGCTTTGCTGCTGAATTGTGCTCAGAAAATAAACTTTATATCAATAAAGGTGAAATCATCACTTTAGAGATACGAATAATAATTCTTTATGCGACAGATTTCCTAAAGAAACATTTTACAAATGGTTGTTTTTGTCAGCCATAACAAATCTGAAAGAGTAATAAACAGAATTGTTACGTCAATCATTTTATCACAATATTTTATTGTGATAAAATTTCCCTTCCCCGTTTTAACTTATTTTTTAGGAAGACATTTTTTGCACTAATTTTTCTCTGTAAGTTGGGTCCAGCTGAGCAAAGGTCATCTCCACTGACCGTTTCAGAACCGTTTGGAGTCCAAACTGCTCAGAACCTTTGGCGCCACACCCCTTCTGGACCTGGTACCATCTTAGAACTTTCCAGACCTCCAGAACCAGCTGAGGCAACCCGGCCGGTTCTGGAGCAGAACCAGGTCCATCCGCTCAGACTCCAAAAACGATCCAGATCTCTGTGCTGATTGGTTCTGGTTCTGCTGGACAAGCAGCCTCCAGCCTTACTGAGGTCCAAATCTGACCCAAACAGAGCCAGAACCGGAAGTAGCATCACAGCCGTCCTGTCAGCTACCTTATCACTTCCGGTCAAACTTAACGTGGCTAACAGGAGCAGCTGCTGACGTCATCAGCTTGCTTACAGGCGCTGGACCCGTCCGAGCCAACAGAACCTACCGGACCTCCTGCTGCCTCTCTGCCTCCATCTTCGTTTTCATCTTCAGCTTCGGGAACTTGAACTTCTTCCTGTCCTGCTGTTTCTGCGCAGAGTCGTCCGGACCCGGTTCGGTTCTGGAGAACAGAGTTCTCAGAGACTTCCTGGAGGACTTCTTCTTCTTCTCCTCCATGTCCGCTGCTTCAGGCTGCTGCTGCAGATGACAGCTGCTGCTGCTGCGGCTCTTTGAGCAGAACCGCAGCTCAGGTGCGGGCCACGCCCCCACCCGGAACCCCCCCCCCCTTCCTCCCTCACTCACAGACACACACACACACACACACACACACACCTGGCAGAGACAGCTGCAGTTGAAAAACCCGGATCTAGACCCGGGATCAGGATCTTCTGGTTCTGCAGCACCAACAGATTCTTCTCCATTTATTATCATATTCATTCATTTGAAAGGTTGCATAAACCCACCAATTAGAACCGCCGCAGACATGACGTCACCCTTGCTCTCCAGCTGCTGGTTTATCATGAAGATAAATATTAAAATAATTTTATCTTCTGTAAATGATAAACGAGTCTAACAGAAAAATGTTTTAGTTTCTGCTAACTGAATATGGGTCAGTATGGCAGGCCGATTTAACATAGAATCAACTTCACCACACTCCTATCTCTGAATCTGGTTTATGACTGTAAGTTAATTAATGTATTTCTAATTACATTTTAATTTATATAAATGACGTCAGATTTACGATTAGGTTTAAGTCAAGACATCTACACTAGCTTTTTCCTGTTTCACTGGTTTCTTTCCAGCTGGTTCCTGTCACTTTAAGCAGAAATTATTTATTCTGATTTTATCTCCTTAAGTCACTCCTACATTTAAAACTCTGATTTATCAGGCTCCCCACCGGAAACATCTTCTTGTCTCTAATTAATTAATTAATTCCTACAGCTGTTATTCGAGTTGGGTGGATCCACAGCGCCCTCTAGTGGTCACTCTGCAGTCTGCTGACTGGTCACACAGCGCCCTCTGTCGGCTGCTCTGTCCTCTCTCTGCAAAAGGCTGCAGTAACCCTTTTCCCCCTCAAGATGGCGCCTCCTTCCCGCTCAGGTCAGGAGGACCTTGACGCAGCCGCAGAGTGAACTCCCTCCTTACGACGCATGCGCACAGCACATAAATGGTAAAAATACCCGGTCAGTTCAGATTCGGTTTCCTTTCAATGAATCTCAGCAGAACCAAGGTCCAAATAGACCAGAACCGGTTCAGAGCAGAACCTTAAAGCTTTATGATTGAATTCATGATGATGTTTATTTATAATATTTATAAGTTCTGATGTTGGACCTGATATGATCCAATCAGAACCTTCTGTCCAACACCAGAGAACCGTTAAGATCCGGTGGTTCCGATTGTCCAGTCAGCTTTACAAGAAACCACCAGAACCAGAGCTGTTCATGGCTGAACACCAAATATTTATGACCCGGTCAAGAACTTCCAACAGAACCTTATGGGGCCCGTTTGGCCTGTTTCCGAACTATACAAATCCGTTTCTCACCTGTTTTGGACCTGGTTCTGACCCGGTTCTGACCTCTTTTTTTTTTCTTCTTCTTTTTTTTTTTTTAGACCTATTCCAGAGCTGTTTATTCCCCATTTTGGACCTGGTTCTGAACTGTTTTTGACCCGGTTCGGACGTCTTTATAAAACCTGCTTTAGATCTCGTTCTTCCGTGTTTCGGAGCCAGTCTGGACTCGGTTCCGGACCGGTTCTGACTGACTTCAGGGACTCATCGGGTTTTTTCCTGCAGGTCGCGTTCAGGTGACTGAAACTTCCTGCTGCTTCCTGGTCAGGAGTTTGGACCTTCAGAACCAGCGGGGCAGTTTTATCATCCCTCATTAAACTGACCGGAGCTGCAGGTTCGTGTTTACAGCCAAACCTTTGGACCCGTCCGGAACCGCGCCCACTGGGAGCAGAAATCAGCTGCAGCGAGCCGAACATCTGATGGATCAGTTGATGCTGATTAACAGAAAAGTTAAACTGAAAGAGAACACACACACACACACACACACACACACACACACACACACACACACACACACCGCGCCCATTATCAACCTCACATCTTTCTGTTGAAGTCAAACAGAAAGCAGCGTGAAGCTCTGAGGTTAAACTGATAGTTGGTGATTTTCCAACTGTGGCCTACTCCAAGTAACGAGTACAAAGACGCAGGAGGAGGCGGGGCTAATGCTCACCTGTGGACAGGTACATTCATGAGAAGCCTTCAAACTGACACATCAAACATTTTCTCTTTAATCTTTAAATCATCTTTTATTTTCCTAAATCTGAAGATTATCTGGAGGTTTTCTGCTGCAGTGACCAAATGAAAGTTTATAAAAACATAAAAAACCCAAAACATCCTGTGATATTAGGCTGTTTAAGTTCCTCTGCAGAAATCTGGGCCAACTGTTACAAAACTACATTGGAGGCATAAACATGATCATGAGAAAAATAATTTATTTAGGAAAAATCTAAATGATTAAAATTCATTAATGTAATGAAACAGACAGCTTTAAAATTTTACAAAACCAGAATTTTAGTAAATTAGTGAGTTACTGAGTTTAATTTATAAATTTAATCTGTTTAAAATCTGACATTTCTGAAAAAAGACTGTTTCATTTTGAGAGTTAAACTGGAATAATGTGAATAAAACTTCAAATTTTTATTTGAAGTTTAACATAATTATGAGTCTAATTATGTTAGACTCATAATTACTGCTGAGTCTAACATATTATTATTCAGCTATTATTATTCTAAGCTTAAAGAGGCAGTTGCTCAGGGCGACAGCTTTTGGGGTCACCCACAGATTTTTATTTATTTCTATTTTTTATGAATGTTTTGCTGACATTGTACTTTAATAAATATTAATAATAAATAATTTCACACAAACATCAACATAGAAGAAAATATGACAGTCTAGTTTTTGGAAATATTTTGTAGTTTAAGGCTTATAAACATAAATTAATTAAATGATGGTTCTGTAAGAATTATTGTAAATGTTCGGTGGTATATTAAATATGATTAAATATGTGTTTATATCTAGTACAATCTAAATATTGACCAGTTTATACTCCCAGCTAACAATATAAAACAAAAGTTTTGACTTTATGATTCATGCTGGATTTAAAAAAAAATAATAATCATTTTCTGGAGGCGTCAGAAATTCAAGGATTTAATTTGACATTTTATTCCTACAGCTCAACCCAAAACAACAACAGAATAAAATAAATGAATATAAATTGATGAGCATAATAAATATATATACATTTATATAAATGGTACAAATAAAACCTGACTGTACATGTAAAGTAATATTATAATATTACATTAAGATTAATTTGTTTTTAATAGGCAGACTTAATTATCCAGATCTTTTTAATTTTTTCAAACTTTCTCCAATATTTGACACTACAACATTTTTTATAAATAAATCAAAAAAACATTTTTATAGATGATTAATAAAGGCTGGACAGACTGGAACAAACTCCTCCAGATTATTCAGCTAATTTCTGGTTTCTGTTCCTTTTTCCTTGTCATCATCGTTTCTGCTCTCTCTCTCTCTCTCTCTCTCTCTCTCTCTCTTTCTGTCTCTCTCTCTTTCTCTCTCTCTCTCTCTCGCTCGTCCCGTCCCAGAGGTCCAGCTGTTCGGTTCTTGGATCGGCGCTGACACACGGATCTTCCTGGAAGCTGAACTCCCTCAGTTCTGATTCTCCAGGGGTCAGAGGTCAGAGATTGGTCAAGTCCATTTTTAAACCTGTCTGCAAACCTTGGCCATGAGACTTGAATCTCCTTAAAGGGCCAGTATCGTGTAAAATCTACGTTTCTGCTCTTTCCATCATGTTAAATGTTTTTCCTGGAGTGTTGCTTTGATTCTTCAATGTTTGAGAAATCCTTTAGTCTCCATGGCAACCATTGAGCTGTCCTAATCGTCTAGGTGGACCTAGCCCCGCCTTCGAGGCGCAGCTCCTCCCCCACTCTGCTCCTTCAGACTAGCCAGCAGCAATTAGCAACCAGCTGCTGAGCTCGTTAAAGGAGCTGCTGCTCAGAGCAACACTGGTGAAAACATTAATGGGTTAACAGAGGAGCCATGTTGGGATGACTTCCTGGAGGCGGAGCTTCAGACAGAGCAGGAGTTCTTAAAGAGACGGAGGCCCAATTTCAAGACGTTCAATCAGGAAGTCAAATTTGATATATACTATTTTTATAACTGAAGGTAAAAAAGTTACTGGATTGTGCTATAAAATGGCCGCCATGTGTCTGGAAAACAGAGTTAAAATTTTATTGGCATTGATTTTATCTGTTTAACCGTGTCATTTAATCCTGTTTTGAATTTTTAATTCATTATTGTGTGCTTAGCTTTTTCACCTTAATTTATGCTTTTGAACATCTTATTTCTTACTGACGCTCAGCTCTTTGTTTCCGTGGCGACGGTGCTTTTTGATCTCAGGTTTATTAGCGTAAAACATTTCAAACCAGTTCAAAGAGTTTAATATCTTAAAAACATCAAACAGTCATGAATTATGAAACAGAAATAAACATTACAGTTTGTCAAATACCATCATCAAAATCACCATGTGTCCTTCTGGTCTTCAGCTGGTTCTGGTTCTGTTCAGTTTCCCGTCCGGACCGCTCGGAGTTTCCAGAAGCTTAAATAACTTTGGAACATTTATGGAAATAAATCAATCATTCCTGCAGGAGCGGCACTAATTTGTCTTCTTTACATTTCCCTCGGAGGACAATCCGTTCCCAACGTGAAACTGGGTGGAGCGGCCCGCAGGGGCCCGCAGGGGCCCGCAGCGGGGAAGGAAACTTCCTGGAGCGGCATGAAGCAGCAGGAGCTGCTGGGGGCAGCGAGGCACTGGGAGCTGTGGGCCGACTGGTTGGTCGGGAGAAAAACCCCAACCAGGAAGCAGCAAACGGGCCTGAAGGCTCCGTCTAATTCAGGGGGTTTCTGCTCGTCTTTATGTGTTTGTTGTTCCAGTTGGAAACGGACCGGTTCTGATGGGAACCAGTTAGAACCCAACTGGGGCGCCTCCTTTATGTTTCCATTATTAAAACTCAGAGCGGATTCTGGTTGGAGATAAAACGTTTCATTAAACCTGAAACTTTTTCCTGCTTCTGATGTATGGAAGCCCTGAAGGGCCACAAGAGAAAAAAAACGTTTTTATTTTATTTGGTGTTTTTGATGAGGGGTTTTCCTAAATATGATCATGTTTTATTTTCTCCTGACATTAAAAGTTATGTGCAAGTAAAAAAAATAAAAATCCAAACTATAAATTTAATTTTTATAATATTTAACTTTTTCTGACTATACAATATATTTATTTCATTTCTACAGAAAACAACAAACTGAGTGTAAAAGAAAAATGTTTTCTCTTGCTTAAGTCTTGGAGGGCGAGTGAAAAAAACGCCACACCATTAAAAAAAACATTTTTTTATAAGTTCTTCTCTTCTTTTGCTTAAGTAAATATTTTTCAGTTTTGTTGGATAAGGAGAAAAGACTTAGAAAAATAGCACAACAGATTTTTGCACATTACATTTTATTATGCTCTCCTTTGGAAGAACACTTTTTTATTTGACTTTTTTCCTCATGTCTCAGTTATTTTCTGGTTTACCTTTTGAAGACATGAGCTAAGATCACATAACTAGGGTTGGGCAAATCGATAATCAATCATATTCAGTCTAAATGAAACTGCCTGCAGACTCAATATGTTTGCTGATGGAAACCATAAAAATCACTAAAAGCTGCTGAACTCCAAACCAGGAATAAAGTTCCCTCTCCAGGCAATAATTTGACGTTTATTGACGTCATTATGACTTTTCTCCAGAAGCCACCAGGGATTCTCTGACAACTAGTCAGCAAAAACTGCAGCATACTAAAAATACAAACAATAAAAACAGTATCATAAATGCATAAAAGTTCCCACGGAGCAGCAGATTGAAGCTGCAGCTTCTTTCTCTTTTCCCAGTTTTATTCATCTGTGGACAGTTAAAGCTGAACTATTATCCAAAATCCACCTGTTTTATAAATAAATAAATACATTTGTTTTGGAGAGAATAAAAGTTTATTTTAGTCTCTCCTGCTGCTGCGTACTTATAACCCAAAGCACCAATTATAAACAATAATTCCTGTTTCCGCTAATGCTAACGTGCTACATCTCTCTGGGATTCTGCAGTAGCTAATGCTAAAGCACTGATGTGTTCAGTTAAATTCAAATTATAAGAAGCTGCAACCCTGAGGCCCAATTTAATTTTGACATACCGTATTTTCCGCTCTATAAGGCGCAGAGAATAGACGCTACAGTAGAGGCTGGAGTTACGTTATGCATCCACTAGATGGAGCTGCACTAAATGGAATGTCAACACAACGATCCGACTCCGACTTCCTGGGCCGGGGCGTGGCCGGACGATGGTCACCCTTCTCCGTTGGCGCACAGCATGTTGGTGGAGAACGTGGTGCTAAACGACCTGCAGACGACCTGATTCTAGACGGTCGGTAGGTAGATAGGTCAGTCAAACTTTATTAACAAACCAGCATTCTGACAACTATCCCAGCATGCACCGCGCGCTTCTTCTTCTACGGGTGAAAATGAAGTCGGCGGCTGCTTACCGTAGTTGCTAGACCTGTTGTGGCTCAATATTGGTCCAAATATAAGGACCGGATTGTAAGGCGCACTGTCGGCCTTTGAGGAAATTGAAGGTTTTTAGGTGCGCCTTAAAGTGCGGAAAATACGGTAACTTTTACCTGTTGTATGTGTTTATCTTGTTCTACTGTCTGAGTTGTACTTTTGTGTCTTGTTTGAAATAAAGAAAAAAGAGAGAGAACCTGAGGAGAGGAAACGGACCTTCTGCATAAAGCCACTTCAAAATAAGAGCATGAACATCAACATCTAACTTATTGAATTCTTAACAGTTAATAAAACTTCACCACAGATACCAAACTTTATTCATCTGAAAGCCAAGTGAATCAGCGTTTTTAGATTTATCCAGAAATATAATTCACTAGGAAGCTAAGGGCTCCAAACGTTTTAAAGTTAGCAAAAATGCTAAAAAAAAATTGCTTAGCTAGTAGCACATTAGCAGGTGCACATTAGCAGGTTAGCTAACGTACTAATCTGTTAAAATATCTCTTCATCACATTTTGATGAAATGTGATGGCTCAGGCACAGAGGAAACAGTTAATTTTCGGTAAGAGAAATCAGTTTCCCTCACTGCAGGCACCTGGTCTGGCTGTTAACTCCCTGCTCAGGTTAAACATCTGGATGTAGCTTCACTGACGCTGTTCTTTTCTACACCCAACTGCTGCTTCATGACCCGGCCATGCACAAGGCTGTTAGCAGATATTAGCTGGGCTGAGGTTAGCAGATATTAGCTGATGTTACCTGATATTAACTGATGTTACCTGATATTAACTGATGTTAGCTGATGTTAGCTGATATTAA
>NW_006800347.1:375638-385926 GCF_000485575.1 Poecilia formosa
ATGTTAGCTGATGTTAGTTTGGCTCCATTAGGAGGTGGAAAGTTCTAATCATTATTTGTGTCTGAGAGAAAAGAGGCTGAGACTCTTTCTGATCCCTCTGCACTGAATCAGCTCCACTTCTGTAAATCTGATAAAGACTCTGATCATCAGTCATCAGCTGACCTTCAGTCTGCTCTGCCGACACGTTGGGCTATAAGGTGAACTGCAGGTGAATCACATGTTGTGCTGCTCCAGCAGCGTCACTGCCAGGAGGTTCCTGTCACATTAAAGCTCTGCACTGTTTTTATTCTGGTCAGCGCTGCGTAGGTGTTTTCTGTGGGGTTCTCCCCCGCAGCGCAACACAAGAGGAAATATTACAGAAAGAGCTGTCAGAGCTCAGCTCGAAGAAAAAGAAAGTGGTTACAACTGAAAGATTGGCAAAAGGCAGAAAGGCTGAGAGAATTACTGTAAGAACTGAACCATGATTACTGTAACTTTGCTTCAGGTTTTTGTTGACTGAGAGTTTCACTGAAAGGGGATCAAAGTGAGAAAGTTAGTCATTTTTCAGAGTTTCGTGTTCAGGTGCAGAGATGAGAAATCCGTCCAGAGGAAACAGAAAATCTTTTAAAGACCAACAACGAGCAGAACATTACTGAGACGTGATGAAGGTTTGAGCGCTGTGTTGGGTCTGATGGTCACAACAAATATCATCTCAGGACAGATCCAGTTCAACTCGTAGAAAACCAGTCCTGCCAGTCATTCAGTCAGATTCAGTGTTTTAAGAGGTTTTCTGGTTTTACTCAGATGACGATAAGATTTTTATTTGATTGAAGCTCGGAAAATGCTTCATATGCCAGAATAACAGCAGCACATAAATGAAGTTTTATTTTAGCTAAACATCAGAAAAAGTTACTAGTTTTCTGAATTCCTTCTCTTTTTTTAACCAAACAGTTTTTGGACTGTTTCCACTTTAAATAAATGTAAAGTTAAATGAAATTTGTTAAATTTTAAACCATATACTATAATACAGGGATCAATTAAATGATTACATAGATTTAATGCTTTAAAATGTATTAACAAAATGTACTGAATTATTTTAAAAATATATATAAAAAGGTTCTTCCTTGAACCTTTGAATTAATTTGTTTCTGGTACGCTCGTTAATCTGACGCACAAGCAACATCCGCTAACAGCAGCAACGAACGACAAAGCTGCTTCGCATCACCTGCTGGGGATTAATTTCTGCTTCAAAGCTGAATGTTTTGCTCTGACTGAACAGGTGGCGAAATGATTCTGGGAGGAAACTCAGCCGGTTCTTCTGGTCCAGACGTCCTGGATCCGTTTGGATCCTTCAGCTGCTGCAGAGCTGAACATTCAGAGAGGAAACCGATTCTGTCTCTAATCGTCGCTGGAAGCAGATCCAGTGCCGAGTTTCATTCAGAACATTCTGGTTTCATTTCTTGTATTCTCTGAGAATTTAAAGCTGAAAAAGTGAACTGGTTCAGTGAATAAATAGAGGAAGCTTCTCGTTAGCATTTCTGTCCATAAAGCTGGAGCTGAATCATGGCAACAGCTGACTCAGCGATCCACTCATGAAATGACATCACAACAAATAAAATCTGGTGGAAGGTCAATTCAGAGTCTGCAGTAAAAGAAATCCCTCACACATTTATTACTTCATAAATGTTTTATTTTCCTCATTTAGATGTTTTAAACCCTGAAAAACATGTTTATTATCAAATAAAAATAATTTTTAAAAAGCCGTTTTCAGTTGATCCAAAAAGTAATCACACCCTTACCTGAATAACTGGTTGTTCCTCCTCTGCAGCTGCAGCTAACAGCTAATGTTTCTTAGCATCACCATGGAGAAAGTTTGACCTGCTCTGCTGTGCAGAATTGATTTATTTAAGGTCACACCACAGCACCTCAGTCAGATTTAAGTCTGGACTTTGACTAGACCACTCTAAAACCTCAGTTCTAGCTACTTCCTGGTGTGCTTGAACAGAACTCGTGGTTTCATTGATGACCTCTGACCTGCACTGAGGCAGAGAGGCCTGCAGATGCTGTTCCTGGTTGTTCTGTGATCTGGATGATCCTCCATCATGTGTGGCCAGAAAAAACTTATTCCAATCCAACTCATCGTGTTTATATGCAATAAATTCTTAACATTTCTTTTGTTATTGGATAATTACTTCACGTCTCTTCACACGTACCTGAAGTTGTTCGACTGTCTGCTCTGTGACGAAGGTGGAAACATGTCAGGAATGTGTGAAGAGACATACAACAGCTTGTTTTATGTTAGTATTAGCATCTATTTGCACTTAATCATTTAAATAACCATTAAAACCTGCTGCTGTCAGTCTAATCTAAGAGACAAAGAGAACCTGGTCTTCTCCGGTCTGTAGGCTGCTCTCACACTGGGCTGGACCAGAACCAGAACATGGCCCAAACTAAAACTATCATTTTTTTATACGCTTCGAAACTGACGAATCTAACATTTGTTTTAGTTTCTACACATTAAAGTTAATGTGTGATGACGTCACACATTTCCCTGTAATCATGTCTAATATTCTGTCGACTCCTCGCTGTTTCCTCATCATGTTAGAAGTTGAAACTACAAAAGGTTTCCTGTTTTTGCACCACTTTTCTTCCCCATCTGAGTATTTTTTTCCAAGTCCAAGACTCAAGTCTTTCCCCCAAAGTCCAAGTCAATTCTCAGATGACTGAAATAAACATTTTCTCAAAAAATTACATTTAAATTTAAGGTATAAGCTACAATGAAATGAACGAAGCAACTTGGAGGAAGTATGTGAATTTCTGAATGAGTGGAACAGGAAGAGCTTTTACTTTGAAGTGTCCTTCTATTGAAGCAGCTAGCTTAGCAGCGAGAGAAGGTCAAAGGTCACATACCTTTATTTTGTTTTGAAATGTGCAGCTTTCAGTTGAAGATACATTAATATAGTCAATATTATGAAGCTACAGCTAGCATGAACCGGATGCTAGGAGCCATTAGCATCCCATAATAATCCACTAACATCACTGGCTAACAACCAGGCTCATCATGCAGCAGCTGCAGCCTGGAGCTTCTTCATTACATCAGATAAAAACTGGGACTGAGGCTCCAGACTCAGATCACTGTCAAGTCTTCAGTTAGGGCTGAAGTCAAAGTTTAGCCTGAAGTCTTTTATTTTGGTGACTGGAGTGGAACTTGAGCCTGAATTTAAAACTCAAGTCGACATATCTGATTTATGCCTCAACTCAGCAGCTGACAGGAGAGATTCAGCGTGACGAACGTTTTCCTCGAGGATCTAAAGAGGAAGTGCATTCCTGAAATATCTCCAGCTCCACACTTTGGCCTCATTAGTGTAAATATTGTGTGTTTACACGTCTATGAGACAGTTGGTGACAATGTGTTCATCGAGCCATTGATTCGTTTCCTTGCTTTTACTGGATGCGAAACATTGAATTTAATGGGAGAAATGACGTGACAGTTATGTGGTCTTGTTACGGCTGTCAGTGATCGTCTAAGAACAGGGAAGATGTCTGCAAAATCTTCACTAATACAAAGTGCAGCTACATAAATCATAAAGAAGATAAAGCAACACCCAGAGGAAAGCACACAGAAACTCTGCAGAAACTCAGAAATGACGCCTGAAATAGGTAAGCTGGTTTTAGCACAGCTAGCTAGCTAGCTAACGTTAGCGATCTGCCTGCTCAAATATTTAACCTCATTTAATAAATAACTATAAATATTAAGTTCTTCAGTGTACAGTATGCTGTGTTTTTAGTTTCTGTTTCTGTCAGCTGTTTGCCATCTTCTTGTAACATCATTTATTAGTGTGGGGATGTTGGAACATGTTGGCTTTTTATGACTTACTGCGTTAATCACATGACTTCAGGAGTTATTACATATATCTACTCCGAGTTGCTTTAACTGCAATAAAAACCAAACACCAGCTGTTTATTTTATAGAAACGATATCTTTAATGTGCTACTTCAGGTAAATATATAAAAGTATCATCAAAATAGTCTCTCACGTATAAATCCTGAGTATCTTAAAACCTGTTTGTAAAAAATAAACTACATAACAGCCTGTACAAAAGTTTAAGTAAAAAAACAAACAAAAACAAAACTACATTTCAGACTCAGCAGTGATTTTACAGGAAGGTTCTGGAGGTTTTCACCAAAACTCACAAGTAAAACAGATTTTTATTCCAGGGCTACAAAACATGAATCTTGCTGAATGTGAGGTACTACTGTCTGAAGTCAGATTTGGATGAAGCTTCTGTTCACACACATTTACAGTAACATAACAGTTATTTTCTGATTCGGTTTGTTCTGTTCAGGTGAGTAATGCTTACACTGCATCTCTGTCCTTCCTCCTCTGGAGCTGGAACAATGTGAATAATGATCCATAAACACATTAATATTTTGGCAATGACTTTTCCATTTCAACGTAAATAAATAAATGATTGGCTTTGTGGTGCCAGGTGGATCCGTTCCGTCTCAATAGGCAGGTTCACAGGTGATAACTGATCCCAACGCCGTCCACTGACAAAACGTTATCAAATCTCTGAACACAAAAAACTAACAACTGTTAAACATCTAAATAAATATCAACAAAACCAGTCACAGAAACAATAAGTTAAAGCACAAGAAAGCAAACAGTTTTCTACCTGAGTGAAAGTTTTTAAATACTTCACAGTTTATCGTGAGCTCTGGGACGAGCATCATTCTCCAGCCCAGTCTTTGGAATGCTCATATTTTGGTGCTGCGCTCATTGGACCAGGAGAAATTCCCGTTGACGCCTCATAGCAGAATCAGCCACTGACTTTGGCCACGTCCATCTTTTCTACATTTTTTGGGGTGAATCTTCAGGACCCTGCCCTCACTGTCCCTCCGTTTTCACTGTTGGCCGTTTGTGGAGATGAACCACGCTGGCCCGCTCCTGGAAGCCCAAAGTAGGGCCGTGGTGTGACACCGGCACCGCGGACGGGACCGTAGGTGTTACCGGTGCGTTGATGGCGGCGGTCAGGGCTTTCAGCAGAACCGTGGCCTCCTTCTGGTCCTCCTTCCCCTCTCCTTCCAGCGTACGGGCCAGCCAGTGCTCCACAGCTTCCCCTACCTGAGAGGCGGAGGCGGTTTCTGTGAGCGTGTCTGCCTCCTGGCTGGTGTCGAAGCGCTCCACCATCTCCTTCATGTGCACGTTGACAGGAGAGGAGGAGTTAGCCAGGCAGCAGCTGCGCTGGTGGATGAAGAGGCTGAATCGGTGGAAGAAGGTCTGTGAGCAGAGCGCGCAGCGGTAGGGCCGGTCGCGGCTGCTGTGGAGGCGCCGGTGCAGCTTCAGGTGGATGTACTGGGTGAACTTGGTGTTGCATAATTTGCACTGATAAGGTTTTTCCCCTGAGTGCAGTCGCAGGTGTGTTTTCAAGTTGCTGGTGCTGCTGAAGCGTTTGTGACACACCTGGAAAAAATGGCATGAAAAGTTCAGGCTCAAGTACTGAATAGGAAGAAAGGTGATAACGTGCTTTGATGTTACTTCTACTGTCAGTATCTCATTCCTGCGTATTTCAGGTATGAAACAGGTGGGACTAGTTCTGGTGAATCACTCACACCTCAGAGACTCTTCACCTAACTAAAGGATGAAGATGTAAGGTGTGCCTCAGTGAAAGTAAAACACACTGAGTTACCTGAAAGGTGTGTGAGTCACAGCTTTGTGTTTGTCTTTGAGCTGACACCACTGTGCTCTGCTGTAATCCATTTTTAACCTACCTGGCATTCATGGGGTTTCTCTCCGGTGTGGACCAGGTGATGTTTCTGGAGGTGGGCCAGCTGGGTGAAACTCTTCTTGCACAAATGACACTGAAAGGGTCTCTCACCGCTGTGCACTCGGAGGTGGACCTGTGATGGCAGGAAGACAGCTATGAGTTCAACTGTTCACTGACGATGACTAGAAGTGTTTGGCGGCTGTATTGTGGAGGAAGAATCGTCACCTTTAGGTTGGAGAGCTGTCCGAAGGTTTTGGAGCAGATGTTACATTCATATTTAATCTTTCCGTTCTGCTTCTTCAGGGGGTAGGGCAGGGATTTGTGTCCGGGTCCGTTCCGCGGCGCTGTGCTGCTCTTGTTCAAGGCCAGACTGAGGTTCATGGCCTCCTCACAGCTGGAGGGAGACTGCTCCGGAGAGGGATGATAGCTGTCAGGTTTGGCAGGCGGAGTCAGCTCCGGGGTGGCTGGAGCGCCTCTTGGTGGTGAAACGTTTGGGGTTAATTCTTTCAGGCCTCCTTGAGAAGACGGAGCGTACGGCAGGGACACTGGGAGCAGGTTGGGTGGAGCGATGGGGGGATACGGCACTCCGTCAGTGCCCAGGTAGCTGCTGTACCGGAAGGATCCTCGTGAAGGAATGATGCTGGGGAAGGGAGGGGAGTAGGACGGGAGGACGAGGCGAGGATAGTGAGGACCGTAGGGTGGGAGGAACTGGTAAGGAGGCTGTAGATGTCTGGAGTGGGAGTAGAGCGGCGGGTAAGAGGAGACCAGGCCCTCCCTGTGGCCATAGAGGCCATGAAGGTGAAGCGGGAGGCCTCGGTGTGGAGCTGGCAGAGAGGGGTGGTGGTCTGATAGGTAGGGGTAATTCAAGCCCAGCGGGGGTTCCTTGTGGTTGGGCTGAGGGGAGGGAATGACGCCTCGGCCTTCTGGATCTTCCTCCCTCTCCATCTTTCTGCTGAAGTCCACTATCTGCTCGTCAGGCGTGTCAGGAGGAGTGTCTCTCTCTAACATCTCCACGTCAATCTTCTCCTCACCGTCTTCTTCAAGCTGCCCCTTCACCTCCTCCTTCCTTCTGTCCTGAAGAAACGTCTGTTGAGGTAGATACTGTTTGGGATGCTCTTCATCACTGTGCTCTGCAACAAGAAAATGACATTTGTGTTGAGTTTAAGGCTGAAGAACACTCATCCCTGAGCTCTTTGTGTTTACAGACATACAGTAAGGCTCAGCCGCCCACACCAGGCACGCCCTCTTATGGTAAATGATAGTAGTTTCAGTTTTGACATGACGCAACGTTTATAGGTTTCTGTTGTACAAGTGATTTTCTGTGGGAGGGAGAGTTGGTGATGAGGTGTGTGGGAGTCCATGTGTCATGTCATATATGAGCTGCAGCACAGAAATACTGAGTTTCGCTTGTGAAACTGTTTCTGGGTATGGCGTATTACCGTACTGACCACAAGAGAAAAAAACACACATCTCCTTCTTTTCCTCTTCTGGTTTGAGAAAACCTTCTCTCTGCGTTCTCACTGCCTCTAACCCTCAAAGGTTTCTGTACCATCAGCGGCCTTACATTTCCAGAGAGGCTGCCACACTGTCCTCCTGCAGAGACCTGAACCTGGCATTGATGCTTACCCAGAACCACCTCCTGACCTTCTGGAGATAACATTCACAGACTATCAGAGGATCACAGCTGCACAATGCAATGCTCAATAGAGACATAGTGATTCTTTGCCTCAGTTGACTGGATGAATGGACACATGAATCATGAGTTTCTGCCTCATCTTTCTGGATGGCGAGGGCATGACTTCACCTAACGATGTTCTGTAAATGGCTGGTAACGAGTGACTCAGAGGTACTTTGAACGGATGTTATTACCCTCAGATTTCTCTGACTCTTCACCGTCCAACAACACACCTAGTGACGCATCAAATTGAGATATGTGAGTGACCACTGGAGACCAGACGGGAAGAAAAGTGCTGGTACCGCAAAAGATAAGATCGGAGAATTATGTGTCCTCTTTCGCTTTGAAGAGGACAAAACGTGTTTATTCACTGCAGAGATACCGATCAGATCCTTTATCAGCTCTCGTAAGAAAAATCAAAGGGATTTTGGTGAGTCATGGTGCTGCCTCGCAACTAAAAATAACTGATAATCATCAGTCCTTCGCTGCTTCTCATTCTTTAGAGAAATCAAAGAAGTTCAGCAGCACCAGCTTATCTCACACTGTTCTCCGTAATCAGGAGGTAACTGTACACCTTCAGACTGCCGTAAACAGATCCCTGCAGTAGCGCTGCTGGGTTTGGAGGTGGAACTCACTGTGTCGGAGGTCATCCTGCTGGCTGCAGAGTCTCTGAGCAAACTCCTGGCTGTACCACACCAGCAGCTCCTGCTTGGGCTCCACGGGCCGGATGGTGTAGAAGTAGACGTCCCGGCCGTTCTGGCAGGCCACCAGGTTCTGCTCGGCCAGGCAGCGGGCCGGGTTCACGTAACGCATCCAGTTGCTCTTTTGGACATCGCAGCCGTCGATGAAGTGTTGAAGCTGACCGGCGCTGTAAATCTGCAGCAGGAGAAAAGCAAAAGGTTGGAATATGGCAACACACAGGGATGTCAAATAGTCTGTCATCTGCTGGAATAATCACCAAACAACCCAAATTAATGTAATCAATTTAAAGAGAAATTAAATTTGTGCTGCAGATTGTTGAATTGATTAGAGGCAGTTCAGAAGAAAACCTAACAGGTTGAGAATAATCACCTCTGCCATGTACAGTTAATATCCTGCTCAGCTGTCAGTCTGCTGTGGGTCCTGACTGGTAGCGCCTTGTTCTGAGTGTTTTCTCTCAGTGTCTCTGTTTTGTTGAGCCTTAAAGGTTGGGGCGGGGCTAACCCGGTATTGTGGTGCACTGCCTCTTTTTGATTCCTTTCTCAGTTCTCTGTTTCTCTGATTCATAGGCAGCACGCCATCCGTCATTAATTGTTGAAATGAAACACCAAAAGAGGGATTGTGTGGATTGTGAAACAAAGTAGATGAAAGTGAAATGTCAGCGCAGCTGGCCAGCAGCCAGACGGCTGCAGGGCATGCCTGTGGCAGCACGTCGTACCTGTGACACTCGCCTGATAACATAATCTGTCCCGTGGAGCGCTGACTTTCACTATAGAGAGGAGGAAGGAACGCCCCTAACAGGTTTACAGGAAGGAAACTAAACAGGATGGTGTCAGAAACTCCTTTTGGGAATTGACTCAACCAGAAGAGAAAATTTCCTGAATGATACAAGAACCGTGGATATCAGAGAGAAAGGCTTAGATCCTGAGAGGTGTGGAGACGAGCGATCTGTCACAGCAAACAATAAGCTCTTCCTTTGTGACTGAAATACGAGGCCAGTGCCAGTAAAACTCTGATGACTCTAAAACTGAATCCATCGTTACGTGTAAGCAGAGTTCACAAACTTCCTCTAAAATTTACACCAAAAGCCCTGAGCGCCGCAGACATCTGTGAGAAAGCAATTTTGTTTCCTTACTGACGCACAGAAGCAGACGTGATGTGAAAGAGAGGAAGACGAAAACCTGTGGCTCCTTAACTTTTCCCAGACTCATTTTCCCTGATCTGTCGGTATGTGAGAACGTTTCACAGCCAGCATGCTCTTACCCTCCAGAAGTACTTCCTGTTGGCCTCTTTTGGTACACTGTCTTTGGTGTAGAGGTCTCCTTGCAGGGGGCCAAAGCGAGTTCCCTGAGGAATGTACTCCTTGCTGAACACACCTGTCACCTGGATAAAAGAGCAGATAATTACCAGACACGTTCCTCATGTTTATTGTGTAACTGAAACCCGAACAAGTTCGATCCGTTACAGATCGTGTTTACGTTGCTGAGGTCAGTGACCTGCGATGCTCTTCTGTCGGATCGGACCGCTCCAATTAAAGCCTCGGCATGACCCACTTTCCTTCCTGACGAGCTAAACCAATGAGGAGACTTATCGCTTTCTCTGACCTACTCCACTGATCTCTGACCCGCCACCTCCTGACTGCAGGTGCAGGTGTTACTCTAGAGATTTCATATGTAAAGGAAACAACACAACAAACAGTTTGTGGTTTGCCAATTGGAAATCGAGGTTTCACAATGCCCCTCTCGTGGGAATGAGTCAGAATGGAAAAGCTGATTCCTCAACAGTTTGTTGTCTGTACCTGTTAAGGAAATACAGAATGTACCTGATTTCTCAGGAAGAGGCAGTAATTTAAGGAAGAGATCCGTCTCCAACGTTCCGGGTCATGATAACCTGGAGGACAATACTCGACCTCTGAAGACGGATCATTGTCCTCTTGGTAGCAGTAGACCTGTGAGGACCGTTGACACCTTTAAAGCTGTCTGTCATTGTTTTGTTTTTGTTTTGTTGACAAAGTGTGAAAGTGTGTTGTTTGCACACATCCAACAAACACACACGCTCTGCCCACCTACAAGCCAGAAATGAAATTCAAACCTTTCTGATCCTTTTCAAGAAAACAGAAACAAGAGAAGTGACTGATTTTTGGGGCAATTAGCTACTGACTTGTGTG
>NW_006800347.1:385941-391582 GCF_000485575.1 Poecilia formosa
GTGTGTGTGTGTGTGTGTGTGTGTGTGTGTGTGTGTGTGTGTGTGTGTGTGTGTGTGTGTGTTATTATAAGGTGAACCAGTTTGACAGGGACATTGTGATTGGCAGCTGTTGCGTGACTAATGAGTTGTTTCGGCTGCTAAACTGTCGCTACTGTTCAACCGCTTGTTGCAGCCATGTTAGGCTTTCAGGGGGTGAAAGAATGGGCTGGTGGTGGTAGTGGGGGGGTTTCCCATGTGGACCCACGCAATCACCCTCCTGAGGCCCTCCGTCTCCTTTCCTCAGATGGCTTGTGTCCCCTCCAGGCCGGTCGGACTCCTTACCCCAACGAAAGTTAATCATCTGGTTTTATCCTAAATCCCCCCTCCCCCTCTGCCCAGATCCTGCGCCTCCAAGCACCCCTCCTGCCCATCTTACAGCCACCCGTTGCTGACGCTCCATCTGCCACGTGCCTTTTACTGATTTCCTCATGCAAACACCTCCTAGTCTGACCGTAGTTTTCCTATGGCACGTTTCCAAAAGACGGCTTACAGTCCCTCCCTAAAGAACGGCTGCAAGGTACGCTCACCACAGGAACAGGAAGGAAAACTGTACAGCTGAAAAAAAGACAGTTTGGGCAGTGCCAGAGATGGTATTGATTCTCCTGCTGCATGCAGTGGCGCTGCATTAAACGTGCACACCAAGCATTATTAGGCGCACATCAGTAAAAGCACCTAACAAGGTGAGGGACCTTCAATGAGGCCACAGTTTGATTTTATCTGCAGCAGCAGCAGCGGCTGCAGGCGGAGGAGGAACAGATGAGAGTCTGAGAACTGCAAAATAGGAACAAGCACAGAAAGTGTCGCCTTGCTGAGGATAAAAAAGGAAGGGGACAGCAACCACAAACTGAGTGTTGACTACAAAACAAGTGAGTGTGACACTGCTCCCTCTTCCTTAAAAGATAATGAATCTGTCTTCAGCCACAGCAATATACCCCAACACACCCATCCACCTCAGGGGCTTCCAACTGAGAGGCAGGTCAGAGGTCATAACTGATCACAGAACAGCTAGAGGCCTCCCAGGTGAGACGCATTCAGCAGAAACCATCTACCTGAAGGCAGAGACTGCATTTAGAGCAAAACGCTGCTGGTTCTGGTGGTCTGGATGGGTTTGGTTCCGGTGTTAATGGCTGAGATCATGTGAACTAGCTGCAAGCTAAATGCACTCATCATGACCTCATCTGACCACAGATGTTTGTGAAGAGCTCAGCAGACCTATTGTTGTAGACCCAGTCGGGTCCACAGAACGTTATGTAACTCAGAAACATCGATGGAGGATGAAACTCAACAAGTTACCTCATTGTCTGCGCTGTAGTCGAAGGTGAGGTTGCGTGGGATGGAGGTCATGGCTTTGGGGAGGCTGAAGCTCGGGTCCGACACCTGGTCTGGAACAATGTAGGTGCAGTTGAGAGCAAAGTCCACCTCCCTCCAGGTGCTCATGTCTGACAGGGGGCTCTCCAGCTTCATTCTTCAAGGTATTCTCACACGTCAGGCGATAGATTCAGGCTTTGGCCTTGGGTTTGGATCCGGTTGCTTTGGTACAGGACTACTTTGGTTTTATTGGGAAGGCCCTTTTTCAGGTGTGATGGTTAAAGCTCAAACTCTGGAGAAGCAAAACAGAAGAGACGACTGGGTTAAAGTAAAACTAACCTGAGGGTAAACAGAGGAAGCATCTGACACTGAAGTCCATAAATGCGGTGAAGTGAAACATCTTCAGACTCACCGTCTCACATTCATGCAGCTGCTGGACCATCGTGTCTTTGGCTACGTCATCTCCTGACTGCTCGGCCTTCTCTCCGTTCTCTTTGGGTTTCTTCTCCAGCCAGTCCAGGTTTTCCTTCAGTCTGTGGTCACTGCATCACCTTCACCAGAAACTCCTGAGCCGGGACAGCGCCAACCGTTTTAGCTGCTTGTGCCGTCCAATCACCGGCCGCCGCGGTCACATGATGCGGCCATCTGACACGCTACTGCTGCTTTTGGACAACAACATGGGGTGACGTCATGCAGCCGACCAGCAAGTGGCTGTTGTGATGAATGCTTCCACACGTATGTGCACACATGCACACGCACACACACAAAGAAGACGTCTTAATGAATGAATAAAGGAGGAGCAGATGGCCGGCCCGGTGCCACTGGAAAACAGACTTTTGCTTGGTTTGGCACTTAATGAGCAATCTGCTGCCACTGTATCGCCTTGACCTACATCCCTCACACACACACACACACGCGCCTCTCTAAGTCTGCTTTAATTCAGTCTGGAAAATGTGTTGGAACAGGATCAGAACCTGTGCAGGTCCAGATGCTGGTCCAGTTCAGGAGGAGAACCTGAACCAGGTGGGATGTCGAAGGGCAACTTTCCCGTTGCTGGTCCTCCTGGTCCGACTCGACCCTGCAGGAGCATCTCTGATCTTTGCTCCATTTTAGCAAACATCCAGAAGTAGTGATGAAGATCTGAGAACGCAGGTTTGATTAAAGCAGTTATTAATAAACTGTTCATTTACTGACACCTAATAAATGTGAGGAATCTGTTTAAACTCTAAGTTTGTCTCAGTGACCCGTTTGTAAAGTTTTACAATCAAATTTAGCTTCAAACTAAATATTTAAATGTTTTGATCAGTATTTAGTTAGCAAGCTAACTATTTAGCTCCAAACTAAACATTTAGCTCTGCCGAGCTAACTAAGTATTTAGTTTGGAGCTAAATATTTAGCTTGAAACTGTGACTTTTATAACTGGATGAATAACTTGGTAAAATATGACTTATATAAATAAACCTCCATTTGTCTTATGACAGGTGTAACTTTACAAACGGGCCGTCCTCCTCTCGCCTTCGTTCTAAACTTGGCCGGTGAAATGCTAAATTGGCTGCCATATGGTGCGCTGCTTTCCAAGGGGCAGCTTTACTGCGCAGTGCTGGGGGTTAAACCCGGAGCTGTTTGTGTGGTGGGGCGGGGAGAGATGAGGATTTAGGCTCTTTCACTGACCCGCGCCCGACTGGGCTAATTTCTCTAATTTGCAGACAGTCTGGGCTCAGGCTCAGAGGCTAAAGAGCCGTCGCTCCAGGACAGCAGGTTGGCCGAATCACGGCGCTCCTGGACTCACATCCAGGACAGGCGAAGGGAATCCTCGCCGTACCGAGATGGAGGGAGGGGAGCAGATCAGAGAAGACCTGAGGTCAGCTTACCGAAGCCGTCTGAGACCAAATGACACACCTGGCTGTTTCATAACAGTCTGCTCCAAATCAGCACCTGTTGCCATGCAGAGGTTCTGCCTCGCCGTCCGTTAGAGGCCGGAGAAAGGAAGCAGCTGCTCAGCAGCCTTGCTGGAAAAGTGATGCGCTGGTGACAAACTGGCAGGTTCAGGCGCTCAGGTGAAACCTCCACCTGCTCTTTGTTTTACATACAGGTTGTTGTCATGACGACCAGCTGACTGAGGTTGCTGTGGGCAGATGTGACTAATGATGTCACTGCGTATTTAATGCATGAACACGTTTTCATGGTGTCACAACCTGAGGAAAGACAAGCAGCCGGTTTTGAATCAGGGGAAAACGATCTGATCCGATACGAGAACCCAGCAGAACCAGCCTGACAGCATGAAGCAGGCCACAGCATCTCAAACAGCTGCACTGTCAGACAGCAGGTTGTGGCTTCCAGAGAACCGCGATCACAGCATGTCACGAAAACAGAAAAGTTCAGGAGGGATGTTTTTCATATTCCCCATTAACTGCTTGCATATCAAGATAATGGGCATTTTTCAAGATGGCCGATGTTTTCCAGCTTTTTAAACCAGTTATTGCCACTAAATGTTCCTCATTTTATGACTTGGACGAACTTTTATGTCGCATCATATTTTCCACTTTGGTCATCCTGCTCAAAAAACTTTAAAGTAACAAATATGTAGAAAAATCAGAAACTGAGGACTTTGCTGTTAGAGTCTCTGACCAGGCATCAACTAGAAGGAGAAGAAGACGAGACAGACGTCTTCATCGTTAGCATTAGCTTCTGCTAATTTTGTATTTGGTTAGCAGTTTACGTCCTTTACAAACACAGCAACCATTTTGAAAAACATCCACCAGAAGAAGGAAACACAAGACCAAGAAAATCTATATTATTTCCATCCATCCTTTTTCTTACACTTTGTCCCTGGTGGGGTCAGGAGGGGCTGCTGTCTCTCCAGCGATGGACTGGCCACCTGGGCAGGTGGCCAGTCCATCGCCGGGCAACACAGAGACAGACTGGGTCATTTGGTTGATTTGACACCAAACTCATTCATTTAATTGGTGATTTTTGTGCAAAAATTAAATTTCCTTGACAACCGTGATGGTTTCTTGAAAAATTCAGAAAGGACGATATCAAGAAAACACCAGAAAGTCGAGCTGCAAATGACTAGAAATAAAGGTTCTGAAATGGCCTAGTCAAAGGCCAGATGTGATTGAGGTCCTCTAGCATTAACTGTTCCTGTTGGAAAACCTTTCAATGTAAATAACGCTGCAGGTTCTCTCACCTGAGCTCCACTCGCCCACCCATGATGGTTTCCATGGTAACGGGGTCAGACTTGGTTTTCCTGTGAAACCAGATGAAGCAACATGAAAACCTCGCTGCAGCTCCGGTTCAGAGGAAACACCGGCTGTGAGGCACTTCCTGTCCGCCTGACAGACCGCCATGTTGCTGCAGGTTGAGTGTTGCTCCGCCATGTTGGCTGCTTGTTTTCCAGCTGTGGCTCCAGAGGATTATCTGAAGCAAACAGGAAGTGGATGATCAATCAGAGGAACAGCGGCGTGTTGTTTACCGAGCCTGACCCGCTTTCCACATCAGATCCATTTAACCCCAGGATTATCTGAGCAGACGAGCAGCAGTATGGAAATCACTTCCTGATTGTTTTCCTCTCTGTTTTTAACGGATCTGAACATCTCCGCGCCAAAAACACAATTTCTTGCGTGTAACGTAACGTAGAGCAGTATGCCTGGAAGAACGAAGGAAACTAAAAGTGAGGCACGGCGGTGGCAGCATCATGCTGTGGGAAGATGGCTGGAGATAAATTCAGGAAGAAAACCATTTAGAGGCTGCAGTAGAGCAGAGACTGGAGGTTCATAAAGAATGGCCCAGTCAAAGTCCAGGCCAGAGTCCAACTGAGAATGTCTGTTAAGCTGATGGATAAAAACCTCAGAGTTCTAATGGGCTGAATACAGATGCATGCCACACTTTTCAGATGCATCCTTTCTCTATGGCTTCAGATCCACTGAGGTCAGAACCGGTTCCGGCTTACCGGGTCGGGCTGCCAATACTTTTCAACACAAACATTTCTACACTGAAAAACACAAAATCCCGAAAGTAGTTCTGGTTTCCAGTGGAAACGTTCAGAAACAGGAGAGCAGATCAGAACAGGTTCACTTTTTACAGGGCGCCTTGACGTCACCTGCAGCATTTCCACCTTAAAGAAATCATTTCCACCTTAAACTCGACTCGACCCTCTGAGGATTATGAAAGCAATCCTGTTTCCGTATGTGGGAAGGAACATATGTAATCTATAAATCAGCCATAATCCAGGTTAGATTGGAACAAACAGAATCTGAACATTAATCTGCGGGGGGGGGGGGGGGGGGTTTTG
>NW_006800347.1:391592-412621 GCF_000485575.1 Poecilia formosa
GGGGGGGGGGGGGGGGGGGGGGGGTGTTTATGAGCTGAGGGCAAAACAACAACAACCATTAATCTGCTGCTGGGAGGTTCTACCAGGTTCTACCGGGTTCTACTGGGTTCTGCCGGGTTCTGGGCCATGACCCGGCCCGGTTCCTCTCAGATTATTGCAGCGTTCTCAGAACTGCGGAGGTTGTCTGTGTTCTCTCTGCAGATATTTTTAGCTGATTGCGTCAGGCGGCCTCCTGCGCTGAGGTTAGCGCCGCCGCTGCTGCGCCTGAAGCTTCATGAAGCTTCGCCCGCTCCAGGCTCCGCCCACATCACCTGCAGCAGGTGCAGGTGATGCAGCTGCACCTGCTGCAGAGGTGCCGCCGCGTTTTGCTCTGCGGCCGTCTCAGAACCGTCCCGTTTGGGCCCGCTGCTCTTCCTTACAGGCCGAGGCGAAGTGAGAACTCTAAGATTCCCAGCAGCAGCAGCAGCAGGTCAGAGTTTCTCAGCGTCTGTCTGAGCGTGACAGACCAAAATAACCCGACGTTTTCACACCTCCTCTAGGTTGCATGCCATCACAGAAGAGGAAGGAAGGAGCCGGACGAGCCAGAGCCTCAGCAGCAACATCCTTATCAGCAGCATTATCGTCCGGCTCTGAGACATGCGAGCTGCAGCAGGAGACGTGTCACTCCGGCGCATTTCATCTGACTTCTCTGTTTCACAGCTTCCAGCCATCATGGTGGCTCTGAGAGCAAAGGTCCAAACAGACGCAGCTGGCCTTTTCGCTGCAGCCGCTGCTTCCTCTGAGAACAAAACAACTTTTTTCCTCTGCATTAAACGGGTTGTGAAAATATCACAGTTATTAGCAGCAGCAGCAGCAGCAAATCTGGGAGCCGCTGAGATTCTGACACTCAGAGCTGTGAAGCTTCATGGCAGCAGAACGCTGCAGCCGGCCGGCCGGCACTTCCTGCTTCTGCTTTTACCAGGCACAGCAGGTAAAGTCCAGCTCGGCCCGTCAGAACCAACAACAAATACACTCCACACTTTTCAGACAGATTTCTAAAAAATATCACAGGAATCATTTTCCCTTTTCATTGTTCTGGAGGAAAACGGCGACTTTCAGGGTGGAAGCAGGTCTGCATGCTGTTGTACCGATGCTAACAGGTGGGTTGGCCCCCCACAGCCCCCCTCATCCAGATCAACATGAGGACTTTAGTCCAGATCTGTCTGGCAGACAGAGAAGGGATTTCAGCACCAAATCCAGCAGATCAATAAAAATATCTGCTAATTAGGCTGAGGAGGAGGAAGAGGAGGAGGGTGAGGAAGAGGAAAGAAAAACAAACTGAGTGCTGATTCAGGAGTCTAGACGGATCAGGAAAATCCCCAGACTGGAAGCTCCTGGAAGCAGGTGAGGAAGATGACGATCAGTCAGGGATCAGACTCTTCCTCTCTCCTCCTCTTCCTCACCGATCGGTTTCTCTGACCCCAATCCCCCCCTTTCCCCGGCCCCGCCTCCTTCCTTCCTCCACACTTCATCACTTTGACCTAAATCTGCTGGTTTAATCTTCTTCTTCTGCTCTCTGAAAACAAACGGAGCCTAATTGTCTTAATCTGGCTGCTGGTCTTTTATTGTCTGCAGGATTCCACGCGCCGCCGAGCAATAACAGATCAATACAGCAGCTCTGATTGATTATCGCAGCTCGAGCTGCAGCAGAGCAGAGATAAACTCTCCTCATGAACGCTGTCAGATCTGGATTAAACGATGTAAACACTTCAAACCTGGTTTCACGTCTGAATCGTTTCATCTCCATGACGACAGCGGCGCGTCAGCCGCAGGATGTGACTGAAAACATTTTACAAAATGAGGATTATTATGTTCTGCTCCATCTGCTGCTGCGGTAAATAACGCAGCTCGCTTCCGTGTGTGTGTGTGTGTGTGTGCGTTTGTTTGTAACACCTTGTGGGGACCGGAGCCTGGTCCCCACAAGGGGAAACCCTGTTTTTGGGTCAGGGGTCAGATTTAGGGCTAAGGTATGAATTGAGTTTTGGATGGTTAGGGTTAGGAAAAGGGTAAAGGTCAGGTTTAGGCTGTAGAAATTAATGGAAGTCAATGGAAAGTCCCCACAAAGATAGCAACACAAACGTGTGTGTGTGTGTGTGTGTGTGAGGTTCTGAAGCTCGACCTTTGGTTTCTCTCAGCAGAGCAGCTTTTGTTTTTCAGGTGAATCGTCACGGTAACGGTGAGGCTGCAGTCTGACATCATAATCTCATCTGAATCACCTGGCCATTGTCAGCCAATTAGAGCCCGTCTGCATCAGGTGGGCCGGGCCGGCTGGGCCTGGTACCGTCCATCTACCTGCAGCTTGGCCTGGTCCACTTTCGGCTCTGCAGACAGTCAGCCAATCAGAGGCCGTGTTGCTGTTATGTGACCGTCCAGAGGAAAGCCTCAGACCTTGTTGCCTCCAGGTGTGTTAGCGCAACGCCGCGGTGGATGGCAACCAGCAACCACCTGAGAGGAGCAACGGCTGCTGCCCATCAAGAGGTCAAAAGGTCATCTTTGACCAGTTCAGGGCCGTCCTCCACAGAGAAACGTTGCTCTCCAGTCGTCCGCTGGTTTAGCTGTTGAGCTAAACATGTAGCATGCTAACTAAGTGCTCAACTCAAAGCTAAGTTTTTATCTAATTCTGAGTTAGATATTTAGATTGAAGCTTAATATTTCATTAAAAAGTTAAACATGAAATTAGTGAGTTAAACATTTAGTTTTAAACTCAATATAGAGTTAACTGCTTAAATATTTTGTTTGCAGATGTTTAACTCGTAAATATACACACTATATATAATATGTATAGTTCAGGGATAAATATTTAGTTAAAGCTAAATGTGTAGCTTGTAAACTAAATATTTATCTTTCTAATTAAATGAAATCATGGTAAAATCAGACGTGAGTAAAAAGATTTTCTTTTAGGTTAACAAACATTCTGTTAATTTGTGATGGTAGCTTTACTCCCGGCGGCCCGTAGAACCGGTCCAGTCCGCTGGAACCATCAGGGCTGACCTTTCCTCCAGGTCATGGACTAGTTTGAGTCTAAACTACCTGGCAACAGACTAATGATGTCATCAGTGTGGGCCTAAGAGGTAGATGGACTGGACCAGGTCCAGAACCAGTCCAGAACCTTCAGCAGCTTGTTTCCCATCAACTTAATCATCTTAACTAAATTGGTTGGAATTAGCCCCGCCCCCTTCGCCCCCCAGTCGTTTTCACGGCTTCCTGGATTAGACAGATTACTGGTCTGAAGCTGTTTTCTTTCTCTCTGCCGCCCCCCCGCCCATGACGCCCTGCATGGAGCCATCAGCGGAGAGCAGCAACCCGAAGGACCGGTCTGGGTCGGAACCGGGTCGGAACCGGCCTTCCTCCTGAGTCATGAAGCGCTGCAGAGTCTGGAGTCTGGAGAAAATGGAGCAGGAAGGAAAATACTTGCTGTGATAAAAATACCTCTGGGTCAAAGGTCAGCCGGGTGGACCACATGCAGGTTCATGTTTTTATGTCCAGCTGAAGATAAATCATTTTTTATAGTGAAACATGGAATCAGAACTTCTGGGACAAAGTCCAGGAAATGTTGGACCAACATGGAGGAAACCAGAGAAACGTTTTACTGGTTCCACCCGGAAACACCTGGTCCAGAAACACCTGGTCCAGAAACACCAGGTCCAGAAACACCGGGTCCAGAAACACCCGGTCCAGAAACACCTGGTCCAGAAACACCTGGTCCAGAAACACCTGGTCCAGAAACACCTGGTCCAGAAACACCCGGTCCAGAAACACCTGGTCCAGAAACATCCGGTCCAGAAACACCGGGCTGGATGTTCTCTGGACCGGAACCGAACTCTTCCCTCCAGCTGGTCCTCCATATCTGCGCTCCTCCTGCGGCTGAAACTGCGCCAGAAATCCCCGAGCGACGGGACTGCGCCATTTACGGTCCTGGCTTACACGTCACTTCCTGTCTGCCGGCCTGAAAGTTTCACTTTCTGTTCAGCCCGGAGGTTCAGAGTCCGCTGGTTCCGACCGACTTTAGAGGCCCCGGACCCCAAGCGGCGTGATGGCGTTCAGATACCCCGAAGCCCGGAGAGACCTCAACCAGGTGAGTCCGGCCTGGGCTCGGCTCGGCTCGGCTCGGTTCGGTTCGGGTGTGCTGCTCAGGTGCGGAGCGGGACAGGTAGAGGCGGTTCCGGTGCAGGCCTGAGGGAGGCTCCGGGTCAGATGGAGTTCAGGCAGAAACCAGCATCATTACAAATAATTAATAATCAATAATCAGTTTCAGAGCTGCAAGAGGAGGAGCCTCTGACCCACTTTCACTTTCCCTTACTGGTTCTGATCCGGACGGTTTGGGTCCAGGACAGCCAGGCTCACACCGGAGCAGAAACGGGGACCCAGGGGCCCATGGCCGGATCCGGGGGCCCCCGGATCCTGAACCACCACAGTTTCAACCAGTTCATTCTCACAAAGAACTGGTTCTCAATCCAGTTCAGTCAGTTAAAAAATGAATCTGTTCATGTTCATAGTTCAGTTATTTGATCTAAATAAACAGAGGTCGTGACCTGCTGATGATGTCATCATCAGTTTGCTCCCATAAACTTCCTGTTATCTTTGTGAACTCTGCTCTCAATGAAACTGATCCATATTCATATTCTATAGGTCATATATCATAGAATATAATATATTCTATGATCTAAACTTTAATGAAAACCTCCCATCAGACCAGCAGGCAGGTCTGACGTCCAGGTCAATGCTGCGTATGCGTAGCCATAGAAAGTTTAGTGGAAGGAAAAACATTTTCATAACAGCTGGAGGAAACAGACATTTGACTGTGGAAAATGTGATACCGGCCCTTTAATTCTGTTAGATTGAAATAAAACTAAAGTCATTTTAATAAAGTCGTATGAAGTGAAGATGCAGCTGGTGAAAGAAAATCTGCTGGTTTCTCCTTCAGAGCAACGCACTGTAAAAAATAACAGTTTTATTCGTCTGATTTAATATTCAGATTAACTGAATTTCACTCAGCGATGCAGGAGGCCAACTTTTTGTTCTGAATTACTAAAATAAATGAAAGTTTTGATGATATGAATGCATATTAAACATTTAAGGGATTTAATTTATGCAATATTTTCTGTTTCAATATTCATTGTCACGCATTAAAACAACAGAAGCTCAAAAACGGTTGATGTGACGGAAGAATCAAACATTTCTGAAGCAGCGGCTCGCTGTGAATAAAAAATATCAGAAAAATTAGATTTCCTGAGGGAACGAAGGAGGAAAATCCAGAGTGTCGCAATGATCAGAGTGGATGCAGCATGCTGCAGCGCCGTGCAGCGCTCTGCAGCATGCAGAGCGCTGCACGGCGCTGCAGCTGCAGGTTTTTCTACTGGCTGATTAATTAGAAAAGTTGAATCTGGTAAAACAGATTTTCAGATGAGTTGTTTTTTTTTTGTCTTAAATGAAAATGTTGATATTTTAAACAGTTTGGCTTCTTTACAGCTCTGACTCATTTGTTCTTTCAGCAATTAGCATCTTTAAGAGTCTATGCTCCAGTTAACGATTAATCTATTGCTAAATTAGTTGACGATCATTTCGATAATCACGATTAATCATGATTAATCGATTCAGCCCTAAAAGTCTTTGTGATCAACAAACTGTGTTCTGGATAAACTGAGATGAGCCTTAATGTTGCCTTTTCTCTCTGCTATGCGGCCATTTCTGGCCCAGATTCTTATGGTGGAGGCATGACCTTTGACCCCAGAGGTTCAGATGACCCCAGCCTCTTCTTGCTCTGATGTCTGTCAGATTGTTGTTCTCCTCTGCTGGTAAAACTTGATGGAAGGTGGATCTATTCTGTCCTGCAGCCTGAACCTTTGACTCTGTGAGCGTTCCTGGTGATCCAGTTTGGAGCCTCAAATCTCCGCTGGCGGCGTTTCCGTTCCGGCGGCGTTTCCGTTCCGGTGGTGTCAGCTTGCAGGTTTAGTGTGAAAGCTGCTGCTGACAGTTGGCGCTCGGAGCTTCGCAGTTCCACGGAAACATCCGGAACCAGAAGATCCGGTTTCAGAGCCAGACTCTGATTGTTGCTTGTTTGTTGAACAGGTGGATGATTACCACGGAACCAAGATCCCGGACCCGTACGCCTGGCTGGAGGACCCGGACAGCCCGGAAACCATGGTAACGCCCTCTTCCTGCAGAACCCCCCTGGCGGTTCCGGGTCTGATCCGATCTGTTCGCTGCGCAGGCGTTCGTGGAGAAGCAGAACCAGCTGACCATGCCGTATCTGGAGGGCTGTGCGGTCCGAGCCCGGTTCCAGCAGCGCCTCACCGAGCTCTACGACTACCCGAAGTTCAGCTGCCCCTACAAGCGGGGGTCCAGGTACAGCTGGGCCGACCCGGACCTGGACCAAAGCCGAACCGGATCTGGACCGGGTCCTTCTCTCTTCCCACACAGAAAACTGTTAAAACAGAAATAATTCACTAAGATGTTAAAATTACTGCAGCATTTTAAGTGAATTTTGTTCACAAACCTTTGAGATTTCTCCAGATGAGCGACAGAGTAACACACTACTAATAATAAATAAAAACACTACGATAATGAAGTAATAGTATTAAGAGAATAAACTTGTACAAGAATAAAGTAATAATATTAGTCAGAAAACTACAACTTTATTCTTGTATTATTTCGACTTTATCTTGTATATTTATTTAATTCATTGGTTTTAGCACCAGACGACCTGCTTGTTGTGCGATGAGGGGTTTGCTAATAAAGTTATTTTACTTTGAAGCATTCCCATGCTAACAGGAGAAGCTAGCTGGTAAAGTTTCATCAGGCAGGTTTTTTGTCAGAAAACCGTTAAAGTATTTTTAAACTTCAGTGACTTTTAAAGCAGAAAATAAGAATTTAATGAAATAAACTGAATAAAAATGTGATTTTAACTGAACCTGCCGAGGTTTTTATCCAGTTCAGGAGCGACGGTGTGAGCATTAGCTCCACCTGGGAGGAAAACTACTGAATGAAGCCGTTTCTAAATGAACTCTGAAGGTTTAGACTTTTTATTCCAGATTATTCCAGATTATTCCAGATTATTCTGGATTCTCCCTGCAGGTATTTCTACTTCCACAACGCGGGCCTCCAGAACCAGGACGTTCTGTACGTCCAGGACTCGCTGGATGCGCCGGCCTCCGTGTTCTTCGACCCGAACTCGCTGTCTGAAGACGGAACCGTGGCGCTGAAGAGTGAGTCCGGCTCAGAACCGCTCCAGAACGGCTCCAGAACCGCTCTAACCCTCTGTCTCCCCAGTGGGCCGGCTGTCTGAGGAGTGTGAGTACTTTGCGTACGGGCTGAGCAGTGCCGGGTCGGACTGGGTCACGCTGCGCTTCCTGAACCCGGTCAGTCTGGCGCCGCTGCCCGATGTTCTGGAGCGGGTCAAGTTCAGCTGCCTGGCCTGGACCCACGACGCCCGGGGCATCTTCTACAACTGCTACCCGCCTCAGGACGGCAAGGCTGACGGTCAGAACCACGCACCGACCCGGTTCTGGTTCTGACAACGCACCAGAACCACCTGGGTCTGGCTCCAGATCAGAACCGGACCAACAGAACCAGAGTAACCAGCTCCTGTCGTCCCTCAGGCACAGAGACCACGTCCAACATCAACCAGAAGCTCTTCTACCATCGGATCGGAACCGAGCAGTCCGACGACGTTCTGGTGGCCGAGTTCCCGGACCATCCCAAATGGCACAGCTCAGTTACAGTGAGTCCGACCAGAACCAAGTTCTGATCCAGAAACACACACCAGACCAAAACCAAGTGCATTCACTCTGAGATGGGCCGGACCACCAGAACCACCAGAACCCTGCAGAGTACCAACTGATTCTGGTTTTCATCCCACAACCACTAATTCTGGCCCAGTACCAGTCCAGGTCCAGTCAGAACTAGTCAGAGCGATATAAGTCAGATATTTTCATAAAAATGTTTACGGATCAGAAACGGTCTAAACTGGTTCATATCGGGTCGGAACCAGATCAAGTTCTGTTGTGTTTAATGACCTGGAGAAAAAACTCTGATTTTTCTGTGTCGACCCGGTTCTGGTTTGGTTCTGGTGCATTAGTGGGTCCAAATATTTAAGTGGTTTTGTGTGAATTCCTGCAAATCTGAAACTTTTCAGGTTTCACTCGTTAGGAGAATCTGGTTCCAGGTTTTAGTTCTTCTGGGTTTCGGACCCGGCTGATGCTGCCTGTTCGGTTCTGCTGCAGGTGTCAGATGACGGCCGGTACGCGGTTCTGTCCATCACCGAGGGCTGCCGGCCCGTCAACCGGCTCTGGTACTGCGACCTGCAGGCGCTTCCGGACGGGATCCAAGGTGGGTCAGGGAGTCCTGGAGACCGGACCGGACTGGACTGACTGGACCGGGCCGGACCGACTGGACTGGACTGGACCGACCGGACCGGACTGGACCGACCGAACCGGACTGGACCGGACCAAACTGACCGGGCTGAACTGACTGGACGGGGCTGGACCGACCGGACCGGGCTGGACCGGACCAAACTGACCGGGCTGGACTGACTGGACTGGACCAACTGGACCGGACTGGACCGACCGGACCGGGCCGGGCCGGACCGACTGGACCGGACCAAACTGACCGGGCTGGACCGACTGGACCGGACCAAACTGACCGGGCTGGACTGACTGGACTGGACCAACCGGACCGGACTGGACCGACCAGACCGGGCCGGGCCGGACCGACTGGACTGGACCAACTGGACCGGACGGGACTGGACCGACCGGACCGGGCCGGGCCGGACCGACTGGACTGGACCAACTGGACCGGACTGGACCGACCGGACCGGGCTGGACCGACCGGACCGGGCTGCAGCAGCTGCTCTGCTGTCGACTTTCTGAGGAACCACAAGAATTTCAACAAGTGAAGAAACTTCAGGATGTTGAAACTGTTGAGAAAATATGAACCTGAATGAGTTAATGAGTTAGTGAGTTAATGAGTGAATGAGTGAATTAATGAGTGAGTTAATGAGTTAATGAGTGAATTAATGAGTGAGTTAATGAGTTAATGAGTGAATTAATGAGTGAGTTAATGAGTGAATGAGTGAATCTGTTGGCTGCTGCTGCGCCGGTGTGAACATTTAATACATAGGTAGAAATCCTTCCTTGTTTTTCCTCTGGTGCCGTTTCCACAGAAATCCGGAACCGGACCGGTTCTGTTGCATTCTGCAGTCACGGCTCGGAGGTGGAACTTTGCTCCTGGCAACTTTAACTCATCCCAGTTATTCCTTCCTGAATAAACACAACGTTTCCTGGTTTCTGAAGCAGAATTTCCATCACAGCAGAACGATTAATCACGATTAATCGATTATTGAAATAATTAATAGTAATAATAATCCGATTCTGATCTGGAGCCAGACCCAGGTGGTTCTGGTGCGTTGTCAGAACCAGAACCGGGTCGGTGCGTGGTTCTGACCGTCAGCCTTGCCGTTAACTGGAGCAAACTGACTGTTTGCTGGAAGAATAACAATCAGAGCAGAAATGAAGCAAAACTGTGTAAAAATATAAAGACTTAAGATTAAGAACCTCCTTTGGTTCTTCGATTCTTCAAGGACTTTTTATTATCCAATAATTAATCATTCATTAAAACATAATAATCAGCAGATCAGTTCTACTCTGTACTGATGTTCAGTCCAGCAGAAAAGCCTGCAGATGGATCAAACGCTGCTGTTGACTTTCACACATCGAATGTTGATTTTCTTACTTAAAACAGAAACATAATTATTCATTTATTTGGATCTTTCAACATTTTTCTAATATTGTGTAAAACAGTTTAAGTGGTTAAATGAAAAATCTGCTGAATGTGACCATTTTTTTACCCAATCGTCAGAACAATCGATTAATCGTCAGAATAATCGATTAATCATTAAAATAATTGATTCTTAACATATGAAGATTGATGAAAACGTGGATTAATCCTGATAAAAATCTGTATGATGATGTTCTGCAGCAGTTGCTTTGCTGGCTGCAGCAGGTTCCACTGGGTTCTGCTGAGGTTCTGTTGGTTCTGTTGGGTTCTCTGTGTCTGTGCGCAGCTGATGAAACTCCAGTCTGGGTTTCCTCACAGCTTCCTTGGGCCTGCGGACGTTGTTGGGCTGTGGGAAGTTTCCACGCCGGGTGTCGACACTTCCTGCTGTCTCTGGTTGTGAAAGTGTTTTGGTTCTGCAGGTCTGCTGCCGTGGGTCCGGCTGGTGGACGACTTCGAGGCGCAGTACTCCTACGTGACCAACGAGGGCAGCGTGTTCACGTTCCGCTCCAACCTGGACGCGCCGCGCTACCGCCTCATCAACATCGACATCCAGAACCCGGACCGGCAGAACTGGACCACGCTGATCCCGCAGCACGAGAAGGACGTCCTGGGTGAGCAGCCGCCCGGCCCGGCCCGGTCCCGCCCTCCAGCTGGTTCTGGTGCCGGGAATGAAGGGAAAAGTCCACCAGCGTCAGAGATACGCAGAGCTCTCGTCCTCAGAACCGCGGTTCGGAGCGTTGCGACAGCTTTTCTGTGAATTCCTGGCCGGCGTTTCGATGACGGTCCGACCACAGAGACCAGGAAGTGGTGGCCGGCGGCCGCGCCTCCGTCACAGGAACTCTGCTGGAAAAGTGAAACTGGTCTCAGATGACAGCGGCTGAGTCAAGCCGGTGACGGGAAACGCTTCTGAATCAGATCAAACTGCAGCTGTTCTGAATTTATAACCGTTTTAGTTTCTTCCCCTCTCACCTCTGTGGTCACCCTCTGGGTCTAACCTGACCTCTGCCCTCTGGCCTGCAGGCTTCGTCTCCTGTGTGAACCAGCGCCACCTGCTGGTGAACTACGTCCACGACGTGAAGGACGTGCTGCAGCTGTTCGAGCTGAGCAGCGGCCGCCTGCTGCGGGAGCTGCCGCTGGACGTGGGAACCATCGCCGGGGTCAGCTGCAAGAAGAAACACTCAGAGTTCTTCTACAAGTTCACCTCCTTCACCACGCCGGGTAACCCACCGCTGACCTCTGACCCCTGACCCCAGCCTCCATCTGACCCTCTGCTCTCCATCAGGGATCATCTACCACTGCGACCTGAGCCGGCCCGACCCGGAGCCCCGGGTCTTCAGGGAGGTGGAGGTCAAAGGCATCAACCAGGAGGACTTCCTGACCAGCCAGGTGAGCTCCGCCCCCTTCTGGACACCTGGACTCGGCCAGAACCGGGACAGAAACACATTTTATTGATTATGTGAATTTTTTGAAGATTTTATTTTTGGTAAATTTTCCCCCCAATCCCGTCTGTGGCTCTCCGTTGCTCAGAGTGATGTCAGGGCGGCCATCTTGTTTTCACAGCTTCTGTTTGTTTAAGGTTGAGTCCAGATCAACACCACAGAAGAAGAATAAAGTCAAAATGATACGAAGATAAAGGGCCAGTAGAAAAGGCACTAAAGGTTTTCGGCCCTGAAACTTTTATTTCCATTTTAGAAAAGAAATCGATATTTTTAAAAATTAAAATCAGATAAAAGAAAAATTAGATTTTATTTTTAAGCCTGAGGTTCTGCTGTTCTGACCCGCTGGTTCCGTTGGGTCTCAGGAACCCAGGAGGAGCGCCGATCCGGCCCCTGAAGTTCTGACTGGGTTATTCCTAGTTCTGCTGGCTTTGGGTCAGCTGGCTGATCAGAACAGATCCAGATGATTCTGGGTCCAAACAGAACCAGGCCGATCTGTGAGGAAACAGCTCCACCCACTGGTGGAAAGCAGCACCTGCAGCCAAGCAGAAACTGGACCAGAACCAATGTTTTGCTTAGGAATCTTTGGAAAGTTCTGGTAGAAAATGGACCGGTTTCAGTGAAGCCAGTCCATCCTGAATGTTTATCTGGTTCTGACGGGTCAGAACCAGACCAGACGGCTCATTTCTGTGGAACCTGAAATTCTCCCCAGGTTCTAATGGATCCTGGAGGTTCTGGTCGGTTCTGACCTTTCAGTCTCTTATAACTCACCAGAACCGGGTCGGTTCCGACCCGTGCGTCTCTCCCAGGTTTTCTACCCCAGTAAGGACGGAACCAGCATCCCCATGTTCCTGGTCCACGCCCGGAACCTGGAGCGGGACGGAACCAACCCGGTCTTCCTGTACGGCTACGGCGGCTTTGAGAACTCCATCCAGCCGCACTACAAGTGAGCGACAGCAGCTGGTTCCGAACGGGTTCTGGTCCAGAACCGGGCCGGTTCGGTCTGGATGTTTCTTTCTTCTCAGTGATTTGAACGTGTTGGTATCAGGATCCGGGTCTCAGTTGTGGTTCTGGTTCTGACCCAGTGTGGCCTACCTGCTGTTCGTGAGACACCTGGGCGGAGTTCTGGCCGTGGCCAACATCCGGGGCGGCGGAGAGTACGGCCTCACCTGGCACAAAGGTACCGCCGGCTCCGGCCTGGACCCGGCTCTGGTTCCGGTTCTGTTCTAAAGATGTTCCCCGTCTGCAGCCGGAACCTTGGACCGGAAGCAGAACTGCTTCGATGACTTCCAGAGCGCGGCGGAGTTCCTGATCCGGGAGCGGTTCACCTCGGCCAGCCGGATCGCCATCAACGGAGCGTCCAACGGCGGCCTGCTGGTCGGTGAGTCCGGTTCTGGACCGGGTTCTGCAGAACCTTCAGCAGGGTGTTTTAGGGCTGCCGATACATCAGTTTTAGCAATTCAAAGAATTTTAGTTTGTGAATATTTCATTTTTCCCGCCATGGTCTGTGGGTCAGCTGGGCGGCCATCTTGTTTCACTGCGTTTCTGTTTGGTCAAAACTTGGACAGAAAATCCAGAAGTTTTACTCCAGTAACCGTAGAAACACTTCAAAATAAAAGTAGAGGGCAGTTTTTCTTGCTGCTCTGCAGCTGCAGGTTGAACTCAGTGACGTTCTGTTGGTTCTGATGGTTCTGTTCTGTTGGTTCTGATGGTTCTGTTCTGTTGGTTCTGATGGTCCTGTTGGTTCTGTTGGTTCTGTTGGTTCTGATGGTTCTGTTCTGTTGGTTCTGATGGTCCTGTTGGTTCTGTTGGTTCTGATGGTTCTGTTGGTTCTGATGGTTCTGTTGGTTCTGATGGTTCTGTTGCAGCCGCCTGCATGATCCAGCAGCCGCAGCTGTTCGGATGCGTCGTCGCCGAGGTCGGAGTTTTGGACATGTTGAAGTTCCATAAGTTCACCATCGGACACGCCTGGACCACCGACTACGGCTGCGCCGACGACCCGGAGCAGTTCCAGTGGCTCATCAAGTAAGAACCAGAACCAGAACCAGAACCTCTCTGTCCTCAGAACATGAATATCCTAAAACTCCAAACGGCTGAAATATTTCCAAACTTTTCTCGTCCCTTCAGGATTTCACGTTAGGTTTAGTTTTAATGTGGAAATGTTCAGGCAGGTTTGCACTCGTTACTTTTTACTGACATTAAATGTTTTATTTTTTGCTTCGGGACGTTTTGGGAAGTTGGAGTCAAATAATTAGAGAAAAATGTTCATTTTTAAGTCCTGTTTTGTCTCCACTCCAAACTGAATGTTTGGTTAGGAAGTTAGTTAGATCCCAACTAACCAGCTTAAGTCTGAGCTAAAAGTTTTGTTTGAAAAACAAATATTTAATTTAATCTGAGCTAAATAAAATGTAGGCCAATTTTTTATTTTGCTAACAAAATATTTACTTCCAAAATTAACATTTAATTGCAAACTAAATATCTATTTTCCAAACTTAATGCTTAGTTCAGATCTAAACATTTAGCTTCCCAACTAAATATGTAATTTGAAAACTAAATATTTAGTTTATGAATTAAATATATATCCAAATGGAGAAACACTGCCACCTGCAGGTCGAGTTCAGTTAGCAGTTACATCACTAAAACATTTTTAGAAATTAAAAACAAAAACAAGATGGCAGAATGTATTAATTTTAGGTTAAATACATAAGTACTGTAATATATTCACCAATCATATTATATTGTTTGCAGTTTACTAAAATATTGTTTTATCCATCCTTTATCATTTTTTAATATAACATCATTTTGCATTAAATTCCAGACTTTCTGTAAATTAGTTCTAACTTTTATTAAAATGCATCATTTGTCCAGAGGATCTGCAGAGAAATTAAAACTGTAGTTATAAAATCGTCAGTGTTTTAGTTCCATAGAAAACACAAGTAGTGAGTAGCTTAAGCTAACATGTCATGGGGGAGTTGGCATCAATTAAATTAATATTTCTGACAGTTTTTGTGGAAAATTTGCATTAAATTCATAATTCTGCAAAAGCATGAAAAGATGTGGGAATCTTGATTTTCTTGTGAAAACCTGAAGGGACAGATTGATGGGATTTGGCGTCTGAGGGCCACATAGAAAGTTACGGTGGGCTGTATTTGGCCCCCGGACCTTCAGTTTGACATGTGCTGTAGAACATCCCAGCCTGTATCAGAACCAGCAGAACGGGTCTGGACCCTGTCCTGTCTGCAGGTACTCTCCCCTCCACAACCTGCCGGAGGCGCCGTACTCCGGCCCGCCGTACCCGGCCGTCCTGCTGCTGACGGCGGACCACGACGACCGCGTGGTTCCGCTGCACACGCTGAAGTTCTGCGCGGCGCTGCAGCGCGGCGTGGGCGGCAGCCCGCAGCAGCGGCAGCCGCTCCTGCTGCGCGTCGACACCCGCAGCGGACACGGCGCCGGGAAGCCCACGGCCAAGGCCATCCTGGAGGACACGCACATCTTCGCCTTCATCGCCGAGACGCTGAAGCTCGACTGGAAGGACTGAAGCTCAGAGTCCCGATCGGCTCTGAATGAAACGTGTTCAGTAAAACCTCCACTGGTTCGGTCAGGAAGAGATCCAGAGATCCACTGAAGGATCTACACTGAAAAAAAGGAAAACATGATCCAACTTTAAAAAATGAATTCAAATTAAGTTTGTCAGATTTACTTTATTTACATTTGTTTACCATGACACCTTAATAAACTTGATAATTTTGGATAAACTAACAAATTAACTCAATTTAAGTTGGATCAGCTGTTTTAGTTTTTCAGTGTAGAGTTCAGGACGGGATCAGAGCCTCCAACCTGAAAAAAGTTGAAAACTTTGACTTAATAAACTAAAATGTAAATTTAATAACATGATTGTTTAAGCATTTGTTCTTGCAGTAAATTAATATTCCAGGACAGAATTACATCAAAAAATACTTGTGATATTTAGATCTATTTTTCATCCCACAAAAGGAAACATCCATCTTTATTTTCTGCAAAAGGTTCGTTTTTTTGTTTTGTTTTTTCCATTTTAAAACCTAAAAACAAAAATAAAATGTGGCTCTTTAAAAATGAGAAATTTCAAAATAGTCACTTCTTGCAGATTATTGCACTTCAGAATTTAAATGATGAATTAGTTATTTTCTTCAGTTTGAAGGAGTTATTGACTGAAGCTCTAATATCCCACTGAACCGTTACTGTATGTTTGTCTTGTTTTATGGTATTCTGAGATATTGGCACCAGATTATTTGGTTTGACGTTTGCGGCTGATCTTGATGTTGATCCAGAAAACTTTTCTTCGAGTTCTGCTGAGATGAATCTGCAGCTGTTGGTTGGAGGAAACCTCTGAAGGATTTCAGTTACCATGGCAACAGTCGGGCGCGGTTTCAGCTGGATTATTTTGTAATAAACTGCAGCATGAATCTGAATCGGTTCACAAATCGCTGCAGGAACATTTGGTGGGTGAAGTTCTGCTGCAGTGCCTTGAGCGGCCACTGGGTGGCAGTGCGTCCCTGCAAAAGCAGCAGCAGCGCTCAGGGGTCAGAGGTGAAGCGGAGAGCAGGGTCTCTGCGGTGCTGGCTGGTTCTGGAGGTTCTGCCGGGTCGCTCACAGTTTAATCTGATATCATCCTGAAGCGTCTGGTGGAGGATTAGCAGGCAGAGCGCCGCCGGGCCGCAGGTTCTGAATCTGGTTCTGAAGACAAAGGCGGGAATAATGAGCCGGACCGATGATGGGAACGGTCCGGGCCGCAGCAGGATCCCTGAGGAGCTCCAAGCCTTCATCTCCTCCAATCAGTTTCTCCTCCACGAAGCTCAGATTAGCTCCTAAAGCCGCTTTGGGCCGCCGAGCGGACCGGACCGGATCAGAACTTTAGAAGTTTCTCCTTCACAGCAGCTTAGCGATGGACCTGCGCTCCGTTAATCTGCTGTCCCTGGAGCCCGGCGGCTCCTCACCGACCCAAACAGAACGCATAGAGGAAAACCAGTTACATCACAACTGGACCAGAACCAGAACCATGTTCTCCTTGTGCTGTGGGTTCTCTGTAATTAGTGTCTCTGAAACAATTAGACATGATTAATCAATTATTAAAATATTACTAATTTAGTAATGGATTATTCAAAATCATTTCCAGACAAGAAACAAGTCAGAGCAGCAATGAAGCCAAACGGAAACACTTTGTATTTTAGACGCTGAATGCTCCAGTTAATGATTAATCGATTAATAAATGAGTTGATATTGTTTCAATAATTGATTAAGCACGATTAATCGCGTCAGACCTAGAAGTGTCTGTTGAGCTGCTCTGATGCTAACAGACTGAACAGATTCAGGTTTTCGGTTTGAAACCCGCTGAGTCTCATTTTCAGAAGAAACGATGAAACCTGCTGTGATCGACACACCTGAAAAGATGGCGGCAGCTTCTCCTTCGCCTCGCTCACATCTTCCCCTGAACAGTTGGAGGAAGTAACTTGCTGTCTGAGTTTCAGTGAGTTAAGTAGGAGTGAGGATCCACGGTAATGAATTAAAGCAGCAGCGAGGCTCCGGAGCGGCTGCTCGCTGCGTGGGCGGCTCCACAGATGAAACTCATTAAGTCTCAAACTCCAGTCCAATAAGACCGTAATATACAGAGTATGGATCGCTGCTGCAACTTTATGAGATAAAGATGTCATTGTGAATTCACGCTGTCACCTCAGCTGCTGCTGCTCTTCCAGTCACTTCCTGCGGTCACGTGACCAGGTGACGCAACCTGCGCCTTCAGGGATCCTGAGGACGGAGGATCTCTACAGGTGTGGTCACCTGTAGAGATCCTGTGACGTCATCCTGGGCTCCAGGGTGAGTCCGTCAGCGCGTCGCTCCCTTCCGGCTTCACGTAACAAACTCCAAGGAAAATAAAATCACATTTCTCAGTGGTAAAGTCTAATTATCTTTGGACTTTCCAAAAATACTTAGAATATAAATCTAAAAAGTTTTAGTCTGAAATAAAGATCTTAATATCTAGCTAAAGGTTTAGCTAGCTGCTAGCAACCTAATTATTTAGTTGGCAATTTGAATATATAAAGCTAAAGATAAATATTTGGTTTGGAAATTAAATGTTATTGATGCATTTATAAATTTCATGCAAGCTAAATGTTTTGCTTTGTTTGACATTCATATCGTGGAGTTTTTCTCTCCGACAGACTAAATAACCAAAACGTTGTTTTATTCTTTTACTCTGAGCTGATTCAGCATCTGAAGAGGCGGAACCGGCTGCTGGGTTTGGAGTTTTTTAATAACACGTTTAAATATTGCAACAGCCATCAGATTTCCTTCAGTCAGGTAAAAATCATCAGAAAGAAATGTTTATCAATCTGTTTTATATTCCAAACGTAACCAGTAAAACTTTTACACGGTGAGCAGATATTAGATCAACACGTTATTCAAACAAATTATAAAAATAGATTTGGCATTTCAGATACATATTTACAGTATTAAACATCAAAACTGGTTACGTGGAGCTGGACGGGGAGCGTCAAGAAGAAGAAACCCAAACGACCCGGACCGTCAGCTCACCGCGCAGAGGAGAAGAAGAAGTGCAACAACATCATGTTTACAGCAGGAATCACACATGATGCCACAGAACCAGCGAGTCCAGTTCAAGTTCAGGAACGCACAGATACTGTGTACCGACAGTTCAAACCTCCCTCTGCCGGTTCTGAGTCCAAACCCAACAGAACCGAACAAATAAAACCTTCCTCAGCGGAGAGAATAAATATGGATAAATATGTTTACAGCAGGACGGCCGCCAGGGGGCGCAGCGCCTGGAAAACACCATAAATTGAAAAACATTTCTGTCCCTCGTCTCATCAATCAATCAATCAATCAATCAATCAATCAATCAATCAATCAATCAATCAAATTTCACACACACAGTGAAATGTTTCTAGTAGTTCTGATGATTTTGGCTCACAGAATGAAAATTCAAAATCTGCTTCACATAAAAAAAACAATAAAAATGAAATAAAGTTAAAAAAAGAGCCTGAAATCCAAAAAGATCTCAGAAAACCTGAATATTAAAAAAAATAAATTAAGACTGAAATCCCAAAATTTATTGTCTCAGAAAATCGTAACAAAAAAAAATCTAATAAAATGAAATAGGAGACAAATCCAAAAATTGTCACAGAAAATCTGAATATTAGAATAAATATAGTATCAAAAACCCAAAGTTTTGTCTCAGAAATTTAGAATATTACATCAGATCAATAAGGTGATGTTTTAAGCAGAAATATCAGCATTCTGGGAACATTTTTGTCTTTTTCTCTCAGTTCCTGCTGGAGCTCCTCCAGATTCCCACGCTGCGGTTCTCCCTGTTGCTGCAGCATCTTTTCCTACCACACTTTGTCCTTCCACTCAATCTTCCATTAATATGCTTGGATACAGAACTCTGAACAACCAGCTCCTTCAGTGTGTTGGTGTCCCACCACCACTTCTCAATGTTCAGATCTAACTTTGGCTTTTCCTTCTCTGAGATTTAATCATCAGAATTACAAGAAGTTTCTGAAATCTGACAGAAAAATTGTTTTTTCCTGATATTCCAGGTTTTTGAGCTGAACCTGTAAACACAGAAACATGAGGACTGTTACTGAAATGACGTCCAGCACAAAGAAAACCAGGAAAAAGCACCAAGGAGAAGAAAAACCCGACAGTTTGAACCTTTTACAGCGTCAGTTTCTGATTGGGCCACTACTGAAGCCCCGCCCACTTGGCCCGCTCCGGTTGGTCGGTCAGATCAGCGTGGAAACACGAGTCCGTCTGCCAAGATTTGTCTTAAAGGGACATCCCACCAAACCTGTCTGTCTGGGGCTCTGATTGGCCGGACGGAGCAGCAGAGGTCACAAAGGTCACGTTGACATCACTCCTCGGGTCGCGCCGCTCACCTCCTCTTGGAAACAGGAAGAAGGGATGAAGGAAAGGAAGAGGAGTCCAGCTTCTGCTGGTCTGTCCTCTGGGGCGGACGCTCCCCGCTCCTCTCCTCCTGCACACCTGAGTGAGGCGCAGCAGCCGCAGCCAGGTGAGGCCCAGTCAGACCTGGACCCCCCGGTCAGACCTGGACCCCCCGGTCAGACCTGGACCCCCCGGTCAGACCTGGACCCCCCGGCCGTGCATCTGGATCACCTGCGCCCGCAGCGTCTGGATGGCGGCCAGAATGAGCTTCTGGTGGTCCAGGGAGATGACGCCCAGGCTCAGCACATCTCTGCAGAGACACAGACACTCAGAAGCTGCAGCCTACGGCGCACCATTAGTGACAAAATTAAGACTATCACACACCACGTGGCGGCTACTTCTATGTAGCAGGAGGCTACATCTGTTCTAAGACTGACTTAATCAAAGTTCACCTGGCTTTGCTAACTGAGAACAAAACTACTAGCTAGTGTTAGCTTTGGAGAGGCTAGGAACTAGCATGCTGAGAATAATGGTCACCCACTGGTTTGGCTACTTCCTTTGCTGTACATTAGCACGGATAGGCTAGTGTTAGCCAAGGATAGGCTAGTGCTAGTCAGTCCAAGACCAACATTACCCTGACATAGGATAACAAGTAGCATGTGTCAGTTAGCTCCCATATGTGTTATTATGACAGTTTACAAAAACCCAACATGACAAAAACACAAAAATATTGAACAATATGGAGGTGAAGATGGCTTCTGATTGGCTGAATGGCTAAAGGGCGATTCCACCTAATATTTACCAACATTAAGCATCTTTGATTTGCTCCATCTTAAAACTTCAAACATGGATCAGAGATTATTCTCAGCATGCCAGTTAGCCTATCCAACGCTAACAGCAGCCTATAAAATGCTAATGCTAGCCTATCAAACGCTAACACCAGCCGACCATAGGCTGAAGTTAGTCATCTTCTGCTCCTTTGCTAGTTGAAGTTCATTAATCAGACCAGCAGCTAGCTTTAGGATGGATGAAAGTAGCCTCCGCTGGAGGTGCCATATTCCTAATTTTGTCCCTAAAGCATGCCGTAGCTCCCTCAGGTGTGACTGAAGCCACTCACTGTACGGTCATGCGAGCCACAGACTCCAGGTAGCAGTATCCTGCAGCGGTGAAGTTGTCCTTGTAGCGGCCCATGTCCACGGCGTCCAGCCACTCTCCCACCGAGCTGAAGGACGGGAAGGAGGGCAGCGGCCGCTCGGCCAGGGAGATGGACGAGCTCAGCGTCCTGCAGGAGCAAAACCACGGAAACGTCAGAAATCAGCCCGGCAGCCTCTGGTGGAGCCGCCGCCGCGTCCCAACCTGCGCGCCAGCGTGGACGAGCCGATCCCGTCGGGAGAGCGGACGCTCTTACTGAGCGCCGAGTGGACCTGGCTGAAGCCGGGCCGCTCCGCCCGCTCCTTCTGCCAGCAGTCCAGCATCAGCTGGTGCAGGTGGGGGGGGCAGTTGACCGGCGCCGGCAGCCTGAAGCCGTCCTCAATGGCCTTTATGACCTGCACACACACACACACACACACACACACACAGAAACACACAGGAAGTCAGTAACTTCAGGTGAGAAATTCTCCACCATTTCATCTATAATTAGCTTCATACCTGAGGGACAGCAGAGGTGTGTGTGTGTGTGTTGTTGTTGTGTGTGTGTTGTGTTTTGTGTGTGTGTTGTGTGTGTGTTGTGTTTTGTGTGTGTTTTGTGTGTGTGTGTGTTTTGTATGTGTGTGTGTTTTGTATGTGTGTTGTGTTTTGTGTGTGTGTTGTGTGTGTGTTGTGTTTTGTGTGTGTGTTGTG
>NW_006800347.1:414500-421588 GCF_000485575.1 Poecilia formosa
GTTTTGTGTGTGTGTGTGTTTTGTATGTGTGTGTGTTTTGTATGTGTGTTGTGTTTTGTGTGTGTGTTGTGTGTGTGTTGTGTTTTGTGTGTGTTTTGTGTGTGTGTGTGTTTTGTATGTGTGTGTGTGTGTTTTGTGTGTGTGTTGTGTTAACAGAAACCATCTTGGTTCATTAATATCTTCTGGGTCTGAGCTTCCAGTTTCCTCTTCCTAACACCAGCAGCTTCTCCAGGACCAGCTGCTAACCGGACCGGACCGACCGGACCGGACCTCAGACCTGCTGCTCCTGACCCAGCAGCCTCCCATTGGGAAAATCTCAACGGTTTAGTTTCTGTTATCAGTTTCATTTCCTCCTGCTGGCTGGCAAACAGAACCAGAACCTTTAGAACCCAAAATACCGTCTGGATTTCTTCCTTTATGAGCTCAGGTGGAAAAGTTCTCACAGCTCTGATGGGAACATGAGGGGAACCACAGAGATCCGATCTGAACCAGATGAAGGTAGAACTCTAGAGGAGTTCTGGGTTAAAACGATTTTTATTCAAACCGTTAGTTTTACTGTGTTGTTCTTTAGAGTCTGAATACTCCACTTAACGATTAATCGATTACTAACTTCATAGGTTATTGAAATAATTGCCAACTAATCACAATTAATTGCTTCAGCATTTAATTGGACTTTAACTTTATCATTCAGGGCCGTAACTCTGTTTTTCAGGGACCCAACATTATATTTAGTTATATATTGCTGGTGAAGTAATATGTATTTATTTGCAAACAGAGGCTTCAGTGATTATTTTTAATAAATCTGACTGAGGGACATGAGCTGAGGGCCGTTGGCCCCTGGGGCCCCCGTGTAGCTGCAGCCATGGTTCCTCCGCTGCAGTAACACAAACCGTCAGCAGCATCATTTCATAACGGCTCCTCAGCTCCTGACATTTCCATTTAATCAGCGGCGCTGGGGAAAGGCCACGGCGGGTGCAGGCGGACGGGCCCAGCAGAAACCCGGTTATGATATGATGTCTCCATTTAAAGTGGATTAATATCTGTGCTGCTCTACAAGCTTCACCTTTCACCTCTCAATTGGAAAGTTTGATAATCCAACGGCGGCTGAGAGGAAAGTTCACCAGAGGCCAGGAGGAACGGCCCTGATGCTGCGCAGCAACTCATGCATGTTAACTCTGAACACTAAAAACAAAATCACACCCAGTCATTTTTAACAGTACCTTCATTATTAATAATGAATTATTGACTGAAAACAAACTCCTACATCCTACTGAAAAGTTACTTGAAGGTTAGTTTTGTCTGATTTCAAGGATGCTGAGATTTCTGAATCTCTAGAAACTAAATCAAAATTAAGATTTTGTGTTTTTGCAATGAATTCTGGGAAAATCTGCAGGGTTTACCTCTGAGCTGCCACCGTTCTGCTCCACAAACCAAGGAACCCAAAAAACCCCATAAAAACAATAAAACTCCCAACTGTGACTCAGAGACCGGACCGGATCTGCTGCATGTCCGTCTGCAGCAGAGAAAGAACGGCTCCCTGGTTCTGGTTCTGCTGCATTAAAGGTTCTGGTTCAGCTGGGGAAGCTGCAGGGTTTTCAGCTCTTTAGAGAGAGAAGAGGAGAATCGGGTCGGTACCGAGGCGGTCCGAGTGTCCTTAAGGGAAACAGGATTAGTCACGCAGCTGGAGAGGCTCAGAGGGGCTCACAGTCCATTTGGGTCAGGAAACAGAAGCGGGTTGGGGAGGGGTACCGACTCACATCCTGGGTGCCCATGTCCCAGTAGGGCCTCTCTCCGTAGGACATGACCTCCCACATGACGATGCCGAAGCTCCAGACGTCGGAAGCCGAGGAGAAGCGGCGGTACTGGATGGCCTCCGGGGCGGTCCACAGAACCACGCTCTTCCCTCCGTGCTGCAGGGAAAACAAACGGGGTGTAAAGGTCAGGGGTCAGCGCTCAGAGCCAGCTGCAGTGAAGCTCCGCCTCTCACCAGCGTGGTGTAGATGGAGTCGATCTTTTCCTCCTGAAGCGGCCTGAAGCCCGACACCTTGCAGGTCAGGTTGGAGTTCACCAGAACCTGAGAGGAACCCGATGAGAGAGCTGAGGTTACTCTGCCTCTACAGACACAACCACTGGCTAGCACGCTAGCTGAACAGCTAGCACACTAGATAAACAGCTAACATGCTAAATAAACAGCTAGCATGCTAGAGAAACAGTTAGCATAGCTAACCATAAACTATTAATAATAAACATTAGCTGAAAATCAGCAAAGTAAATTAGCAGTTTAGAATTTAAAATTTCATATAGGGGAAGCTAAGTGCGCTAAATGTTAATAAAATTGCTAATTGAAAGGTTAGCTGTGCTAGTAGCACATTAGATGTTTGCCACATGTTAGAGTTCTACATGAATGTTTGTGGTTTCATGTTCTCTAAAGTTCATGTATTTTGATTCTTTCTTTCAAACCCTGTCGAGGCTAACTTCCTGTTGGAGACAGGAAGTGACCTCCTCCCGCCTCACCTTGTGCGCTGCCAGCCGTTTGTGAACGAATCCCATGTCAGTGAGATATTTCATCCCTGAAGCCACGCCGGTCAGCATGTCCATCAGCTGCATGACGCTCAGCTGGCCTTCGTGTTTCTGAGGAGACACCAGGCGTTAGCTAGCTCAAACCCCCTCCATCAAGGTCATCAAGGTCATGAGGGCAAAAACACGGGTGAGTGCAGAGCCGTACCCTGAGGAAGGAGTCCAAGGCTCCGTTGGTCATGCTCTCCTCCACGATCATCATCGTGTTTCCTGAAGACGCAGAGAGAAACGGGTCCAGTCGGTTCTGCTGGGTTCAACTCAGAGGTCGGGTGCAGGAACCCAGCAGGAGGTGATGAGAAACAAACTGATTCATCTTTATCCTGGTGAAACAGAAACTATTCCAGACAGAATGAATCTGGACCAGAACCGGACCAAAATGCTGACTTCCTGCCAGACCGACTGACGGCGGCCATGATGAAGAGAACCAGCGTTATTCCCCTGAAAGTGGTCATAATGTTTTGCCTGATTGAGCTAGTGTTAATCTCCAACATCAACTTGAGGATACAGGTATGGAGAGCTGATCCTGCCAAAACTGGTCATAAAAACAGAAATAAAGAAATGGCTTAATAAAGTCATTAATATCCCATCCAAGAAGTAAAAATCAAAAACTCCTGAAATATTTCTTCTTCTCATTTTCACACCTTGTCTGTTTATCTACAGATTTATTTTTCCCTTCATGTTTTTCTCTTTGCTTTTTCCTTAGAGAAGAAAATAAATCATCCATCCATTTTCTTACACCCTCATCCCATCGGGAGAGGCGGGTCACCTGGACGGGTCAGCAGTCCAGGAGGGCAACACAGAGAGACAGGACAAACACACACACACACACACACACACACACACACACACACACACACACACACACACACGGAGAATTTATGCAGGCCAATTAACCTGACAGTCATGTTGTTAAAGCAATGCATGATAAAAATAAAATTCAGAAATTAAAGAAAGTCAATAAAAAATATGGAACATAAAATACAGACATAGAAAAGGAAACTAATAAAACATTGAAAATAAAATGGAAAATGATAACGCAGCATTGAGCCAGGCTCAGGGAAACGTCAAACTACAACAGAGTCACAATAAGACCAGAACACAGTTAGAACATTACAAGTTGGGAAAGTTTCTATTTTTATTTTTTGGATGCATCATTTGGCACATTAATTACTTTATCAAAGCCTTAATTTATTTCTACATTTAATGGTAGTTTTGTCAGCACCAGTCCTCCATAGTGAAGCCTCCAGACTCAGACGATGCAGAGGTGCAGCTGGAGATCTACAAGGATCCATGTTCCAGCGTCGGACCGGAGAACTGATCCAGAGAACTGATCCAGAGAACTGAACCAGAGAACTGATCCAGAGAACTGAACCAGAGAACTGATCCAGAGAACTGAACCAGAGAACTGATCCAGAGAACTGAACCAGAGAACTGAACCAGAGAACTGAACTGGTCCAGTCAGGGGAACCGAAGTGTTGGGGGCTCAGTGATGGAAAACAGGAGATTTGTCGTCTGACAGCGAGAAGGTGTGGGCAAGCAGGAGAGAGAGCAGGTGTTTTGGGGGAGGGAGGCAGGTGGGGGGATGTGTGTGTGTGTGTGTGTGTGTGTGTGTGTGTGTGTGTGTGGCAGTGGGAGGACTGGAGAGCATCTCAGCTCCTGCTGCGTCTGAAGCACCAATTACTGGATCCTCTACATCTGCAGCTGCTGCTGTTTGCCTACTCCTCTGCTCCCCTTCCTCCCCCCACAGAGCCGACCCCTGACCCCGGCTCACCGGTGGTGATGACGCCCTCCAGCCGGATGATGTTGGCGTGGTCGAACTGGCCCAGGATGCCGGCCTCGCTCAGGAAGGTGCGGCGCTGCTTGTCGGAGCAGCCGGCCCGCAGCGTCCGGATGGCGACCGGCAGCTCCCGCTTACTGGGCAGCTTCAGGCAGCCGCGGCACACCTCCCCAAAGTCACCTGCAGGGGGCGACACGGAGCAGGGGCACAGCGTCAGCTCAGAGGTTTCTGCACAGCTAAGGGAAAACAGATTACCAGGAATCTTTCTGATAAACTTCATGGACAGCGCCACCTTGAGTTCAGAGGCAGCAGCGCGTTGTGTTTGAGGTGAAAACATAACGTAGAGATAAAGAAGAGATTTTAATTATTCGATCTTCACTGTACTAAACTCTGAGATTGTTCACAGATTTATAAATGTCAGTTTCAAACTAAGTATTTAGTTCGAAAACTAAATATGCATAAATATTTAGCTCCAAGGTAATATGTAGCTAGAAGCTACATATTACCTTGTAGCTTCTAGCTACAAGGTAACATAGAAGCTACATATTTAGCTTCTATGTAGCTAGAAGCTAAATATGTAGCTTGAAGCTAAATATGTAGCTAGAAGCTAAATATGTAGCTTGCATACTAAGCATTTAGTTTACAAGCTAAATACTTAGCTAGCTCTGAGCTAAATATTTAGTTTGAAACTGAATATTTAGCTTAAATGTGAATATTTACCTCCAAGCTCAATGTTAGATTATCTGAAACTGTGACGTTATTAATGTGAAGATGAATCCCCAGTTTCCCCTCTTGGCTCTGCAAGCAGCAGCCATAGCAAGCTAACGGAGCGGAGCGGTGCGGTTCTGTGTGGAGTCGGACCAGGGAGGTTTGATCGGGCCAGATTCTGGTCCCATCAGCCAGAACTCGGTACCTGTGTGGACGATCCTCTCTATCTTGATGCTCTGTTGGTCCAGCTCCTTGGCGAAGGCGTGGACGGCCTGCAGCAGGTCTTCACACGTCTCCGGGTCGATGTAGGTCCTCCGAGTCGGGATCTTAACTGGATCACAGAGAAGCCCAGAGCTGGTTAAACAGAACCGGGTCAGAGGAACTGAGACAGGAAACACACACATCGTTAGAGTCTGGCAGGAAGTGATCAGGTGATCCTGCCGCCGCCTCGCTTCATCAGCAGAACACAAAGAGCGACTGATGGTTCAGCATGAGGCGTTTTGATCCAATCAGAACCAGAACCAGACTCTCATCATTTCTTTCAGTCTGGAAACTCTGCGGAGAATCTAATCAGCTACCGAGAGGAGGCTTCATGTTCTGCTTCAATCTAAAGACGATGCTGCCCCTTTAATACTCAGTAATTACTGACGTAAAACAAGCTGAAATGTTATTTTTAAGATCATTTTGTCTCATTTCAAATGTAATAAGATATTTGCATCAGAATCTACAATAATAAAATACTCGGCAAGTCAAAGTCTGGACTTGAATCTGACCGGGAACCTGCAGTTTGACCTTCCAGAGGTCAACCTGCTGGTCCGACGCGTCTCTGAGGTTAACGTTAGTTTGATCCAAACATCAGGACTCACACTGGAAGTAGAGCTCCTCGTCTCCCTCCTGGGAGGCTTTGCTGTAGCCGCACTGTCTGCAGAGAGAGACAGCAGATCCACGGGTCAGAACCACAGATTAATTAGAACCGAAGCCGGTTCTGAGAGGAGAACCTGGATTAAACCTCCAGAACATTTCATTCTGACCCACAGATTTATAATCTGAACAACACAAACGATATGAACGAGGAGGTGATCATGGATCATGGATTATTGATTATGGATTATGGATTATGCTGCATGTCTTTTTAAACTCAGTTTATGATCATTTTGCAGAAACCAGGTGGAGGTCATGACCTGCGGTGGCTGACAGGCTGAAAAACGGAGGAATGAGCTGAAAAAACAACAACGCAAACTCCAAAACAAAAAAATCTAACAGAAAAAGCTGCAAATTAAAAATGCTTCAACCACAAAAAAGTCTGAAATGCTGCAAACTGGCGCCTCAAAACAGAAAATCCTCCAGACCAGCAGGGGGCGTAGCGTCAGATTTTAGCAGTTGGAGGATTTCTCTTTAGTCATTGGCTAAAGACCAGGAGCCATTTCCGCTGCTAGGCTAGCATGTTAGCTCTGGCTTTAGTTACCCAGAATGCCTTGCGCTGTAGTCCACTTCCTGGTTTTGGAGCCGTCTCTGGTCCGCTTGGCGTTCACATTCAAACCGAACCCAGACTGAGGTTTGGAGGACCAGAGGTCAGAGGTCGATTAGCGTTCATACCTCACCAACTGAACCGGGCTTTCAAGACAAACGGACTGGAGTTGGATTAAAATGGACTGAACTGGGCTTGGTGTGAACAATGGAGCCTGAATGTCCCACAGTTTTTAATCTCTGTGTTTTGAAATAAATCCAGTTCAACAGAAAAAATCTGAAATATAATGAATGAGAACCTTCAGAATTTCAGATCTGATTTTCTGCTAATGATAAATCCTCCAGCATCTCTCCGGCTGCAGCGCCGTTTCCTGCTGGTTGATGTGATCCAGCAGAGATCATCAGAGATCAGCTGATCCTCCTGATGGTTCTGACCTCAGCTTCTCCCTGCAATCTGCTTGTCCGGTCCAGTTCCCATCACAGAACCTCAACTTTAATATCCTGCTTCTTTGTTTTTCCTGCAGCTCCTCAAACACACACACACACACACACACACACA
>NW_006800347.1:426970-430301 GCF_000485575.1 Poecilia formosa
TGTGTGTGCAGGTGTGTGTGTGGAGGTGTGTGTGTGGTGGTGTGTGTGTGCAGGTGTGTGTGTGCAGGTGTGTGTGTGAAGGTGTGTGTGTGGAGGTGTGTGTGTGCAGGTGTGTGTGTGTGCAGGTGTGTGTGTGGAGGTGTGTGTGGAGGTGTGTGTCTGTCCTCAGAGCAGCATAAAGACCTCAGGAGGCGTCAGAGCAGAGAGTGAGAGCAGAGCGATTCAGAGGCTGGAGTTTCTCTCTCGTCTCTGCAGGACGATGAGCGTCTCCACCTGCCGGATCCAGCAGGAACCAAACAGAACCTTAAAGCTTGAATCAATCTCTGATTACGAGAGTAACTTTGAGTCAGAGTCATGAAAGCCGGAGCTCCTCCTAGAACAACCCGGAGCAGAACACCGACTTCCTGAAGGCTCCTCTTCATAGCCTCCAATTACAGTCGAGAGGTTTGCAATTAAAACTCCCATCACTGGGTGACGGAGGCTGAGCTGCAGTCGCTTGATGACTCTATTCATTTGGTGCCTGCTGATGCTTCACATTCCCATCGCTTCTAATTAGGGATCCGAGCAGCAGAGGAAGAGGAAGAGGACGAGGAAGAGGCCCAGAGGAGGAAACTTTCTTCTGCGACTCAAGAAGAAGCAGAAACCCCTTTCAGATCTCCTGATCCTCAGCTGATGGTTCTGATCACATCCATTATGGGCCAGATGTCGGTACCAGCTGCCGTCTCCCTGGACCGGATGCTGATCAGCTGAACCAAACAACCTGCAGCTGAACTGTCCAGACAGGATTTTCAGACTTTTGTGATCAAAATTCCTGATATTCCTGATACTATATTAAGAAGTTCAGACGTAAAGAAATTCGATAAAAGGTAATTTTCTTCTTTATCTGGAGTGTGTATGTCGCTCCACCCTATCCAAGAGGGGACCTTTTACTTTCTCATAGGTTGGACATGGGCTGTAAATAACTTTTTTACTCTTAATTCTGATCAGTTTGTGCTGCAGATGCCTTCGCTATTGGAATATCAGTTCATATACCATTTAATCTTTCCATGCTGAGGAAACATTTCTGACAATGTTGGTATTTGTAGGTTATATCAACTGAAATAGTTCACCTAAAGCTGGTTTGATTCAGCTTACATATTTTTTTGTCTTAAAAAAAATTCTTCTTTATCCCCCCATCCTGGAGTGTGTATGTCGCTCCACCGTATCCAAGAGGGGACCTGTGTCGTTCTGTACAGACAAAGCGGGGACCTTCATTTTTCCTGTAATGCCTCAGAAATGTTCTGGAACTTAAAAAAATATACACACATTTATTTATCTATTTCTGTCCGTCTGTCTGTCCATTCCTATTTGATTAAGAGCGGCTCCACTCTGAGTCCCTCCTGGATGACCGAGCTTCTCTCTCTAAGGGAGAGCCCAGCCACCCTGCGGAGGAAACCCATTTCGGCCGCTTGTATCCGTGATCTCGTTCTTTAGGTCATGACCCAAAGCTCATGGCCATAGATGAGGGTGGGAACGAAGATCGACCGGAAAATCGAGAGCTTCGCTTCTTGACTCGGCTCTCTCTTCACCACGACGGATCGGTACGGCGCCCGCTTCACGGCAGACGCTGCACCAACCCGCCTGTCGATCTCCTGCTCCCCTCTTCCCTCATTCGTGAACAAGATCCCAGATACTTAAACTCCTCCACTTGAGGCAGGACGACCCCCCTGACCCGGAGAAGGCACTCTACCCTTTTCCGGCTCAAGACCACGGCCTCGGATTTGGAGGCACTGAGCCTCATCCTGGCCGCTTCGCACTCGGCTGCGAACCGCTCCACTGAGAGCTGCAGATCACGACCTGACGAAGCCAAAGTAGCATCACATCTTGTGATGCTACTTTAGGACATTTTTCTCATTAAACTTTTTTCTAAATGTGGATATGGACAAAAAGAATCAATTCACCTGAACTGTTCACCTATTTGAGCTTAATCAGGGAACATTTCTCCAACAGAAGCGGTGAGAGACGATGCTCAGACGGGACGTTCTGATTCATTTAGCTACTTACTCTGCGTCAGGTTGAAAATGTCTGCATGTCTCCACCCAGTGGTCAGGAGTGTGAACTGCAATCTGTCAAAATGACAGATGAGCTCCAGATTTTTGCTGTTTAAGATTCAAGACAGAAAATATTCCAACTCTGGGTAGAAATAAAAACACTGCCACCTGCAGGTGAGAGTTGGCATCACACACAAATGTTTTTTCTACAATTCAAAAATTTGCGATAAACTCATAATTATGGATTAGCGTAAAAAAATGTCACAAGGAAAGCTAAAGCTAATGTAGCTAACCTCCGACTGCTGCCTTCTGATCGCAGATAAAACCAAACAAACTGGTGGCTCATGACTTACTGGGTGGACTGGGTGGACTGGGCGCCATGTGGATGTTTTTTATGTTTTTTTGGACTTTATCTGTAATTTTTCTTTGCTGCTGAAAAGCAAAACACCCCTAAATGCTTATGTCAGCTAATCTGATGTTGCATTGCATTGTGGGAAATGTATGCTCACATTTTATCTCTGACCTAATATTTACGTTCTCTGCCTGATGATGTCACTTCCTTCAGTTTACAGAGACCGGTCTAAAGCAGCCGGTGGCTCCAGGTGTTTCCAGGTGTTTCCAGGTGTTTGTAGACTTCCCGTTGCATCTCTGACCTCTCGTCCTTCACCCCGTCTCCTCTCAGCATTGTCCCTGCAGCCCGGTGGCCCCTGGGGGGTCCTGGCTGTCTGACACCCAGTCGGTAATCCTCTCAGGAAGTGGAAATGCTCGCCCCGCCTCCCCGTCCTCCCAGCATGCTCTGCTCTCCTCTCCTCAGGTAAAAGGCTGCGGCTCCGTGGGGCCGAGTGGCTCCATGAGCGTTCCTGCGGTGGGATGTCATTACGGAGCCGTTTTAAGCACATAAACGCAGGAATGTGAGTGTTTGATGAGCCTGTGACCTGCAGCGCTGCAGCAGCCACTCATGCATCTCTAATCCTGCGGCGCCTGGAGCTTTGGGCTGAACGGAGCTGCTGTTCCCCCGGTGGCCTGGAAGCTCCTGATAAAACCTGCAGACCCCCAGACTCTACTGAGCATGTGCAGATCAATTAGACGCTTTAATGTCACGGCGTCCTGAACAGAAACCCAGATGTGGACCGACACCAGAGGATCAGGGCGTTTAGCAGAAAACACAAACCTGACGGTGGAGGGCAGAACCAACCGGCTTAGAGAGGAGGAGAGGAGGAGCAGAGGAGGAGGGGGGGAGGAGAGGAGGAGGAGAGGAGGAGGAACAGGAGGAGAAGAGGAGGAGATTAATTAATTAATCT
>NW_006800347.1:431374-445010 GCF_000485575.1 Poecilia formosa
AGGAGAGGAGGAGGAGAGGAGGAGGAGCGGAGGAGGAGAGGAGGAGGAACAGGAGGAGAAGAGGAGGAGATTAATTAATTAATCTGTTATTCTGACAATTAATCTAATCAAAAATTCACATTCTGCAGATTTTTCATTTGTTGTATATTTTTTATACATTAGAAATGAAAGATGCAAATAAATTTATTGATCGATTGATTATCTGCAGCTGGAGAACATCAGTGTGTGAAGATCTGCTGATTAATCAGTTATAGATGAGCAGAAAATGAAAACGCCACCAAGGCATTCTGGGTAAAACACATTTACTACAGAGGTTTTTTACCTTTCTAATTTTGGCACCATTGGTGCTCCGACCGTTTTCTTCTTTCAGCAAACTATAAAGTTAATTAATCGATTATTAAATTAGTTCGATTAATCGTTTCAGCCCTGAACCAGATCCGGTCTAATAAAGTAATCAGAACTTTAGCTGAGCTTTCCTCCACATGAATGTGTGTCTGGACTTGGAGCGGGTCGGTTCTGATCAGGTTCTAGTTCTGATCTGGTTCAGGTTCTGATCAGGTTCTAGTTCTGATCTGGTTCAGGTTCTGATCAGGTTCTAGTTCTGATCTGGTTCAGGTTCTGATCTGGTTCTGATCTGGTTCTGATCAGGTTCTAGTTCTGATCTGGTTCAGGTTCTGGTTCTGATCAGGTTCAGGTTCTGATTAGGTTCTAGTTCTGATCTGGTTCTGGTTCTGATTCTGATCAGGTTCAGGTTCTGGTTCAGGTTCTGATCTGGTTCTAATCAGGTTCTGGTTCAGGTTCAGGTTCTGATCTAGTTCTGATCAGGATCAGGTTCAGGTTCTGGTTCTGGTTCTGATCAGGTTCTGGTTCTGATCAGGTTCTGATTCAGGTTCTGGTTCAGGTTCTGATCAGGATCAGGTTCAGGTTCTGGTTCTGATCAGGATCAGGATCAGGTTCTGGTTCTGATCAGGTTCTAGTTCTGATCTGGTTCTGATTAGGTTCTAGTTCTTATCTGGTTCTGGTTCTGATTCTGATCAGGTTCAGGTTCTGGTTCAGGTTCTGATCTGGTTCTAATCAGGTTCTGGTTCAGGTTCTGATCAGGATCAGGTTCAGGTTCTGGTTCTGATCAGGTTCTGGTTCTGATCAGGTTCAGGTTCAGGTTCTGGTTCTGGTTCTGATCAGGTTCAGGTTCTGATCTAGTTCTGATCAGGTTCTGGTTCAGGTTCTGATCAGGATCAGGTTCTGGTTCTGNGGTTCTGGTTCTGATCAGGTTCAGGTTCTGATCTAGTTCTGATCAGGTTCTGGTTCAGGTTCTGATCAGGATCAGGTTCTGGTTCTGGTTCTGATCAGGTTCAGGTTCTGGTTCTGGTTCTGATCAGGTTCTGGTTCAGGTTCTAGTTCTGATCTGGTTCTGATTCTGATCAGGATCAGGTTCTGGTTCTGGTTCTGATATGGTTCAGGTTCTGGTTCTGATCAGGTTCTGGTTCTGATCAGGTTCTGGTTCTGATTAGGTTCTAGTTCTGATCTGGTTCTGGTTCTGATCTGGTTCAGGTTCTGGTTCTGATCAGGATCAGGTTCTGATCTAGTTCTGATCAGGTTCTGGTTCTGATTCTGATCAGGATCAGGTTCAGGTTCTGGTTCTGATCTGGTTCAGGTTCTGGTTCTGATCAGGATCAGGTTCAGGTTCAGGTTCTGATCAGGTTCTGGTTCAGGTTCTGATCAGGATCAGGTTCAGGTTCTGGTTCTGATCTGGTTCAGGTTCTGGTTCTGATCAGGATCAGGTTCAGGTTCTGGTTCTGATCAGGTTCAGGTTCAGGTTCTGGTTCTGGTTCTGATCTGGTTCTGGTTCAGGTTCTGATCTGGTTCTGGTTCTGATTCTGATCAGGATCAGGTTCTGGTTCTGGTTCTGATCTGGTTCAGGTTCTGGTTCTGATCAGGATCAGGTTCAGGTTCAGGTTCTGATCAGGTTCTGGTTCAGGTTCTGTTGGACCAGGACTCACGCGGCAGGCTGGTGGACACGTGGACCTGAGTGTAGAAGCTCTTGCTGGGCAGCAGGTCCGACACGCCGTTCAGGGCCTCCACGCTGAAGGTGTAGTTGGTGTTGGGCAGCAGGTTGACCACCGTCACCGTGCGCTCCGTCAGCCCCACCTGCTGCGGCACGAAGCCCACGCCCGGCCCGCACGGCTCGCAGCGGGCCGGGCCGCAGCGCCGGCAGCCCACGCTGTAGGTCAGGTCCACGCGGCCCCCGGAGTCCGAGGGCGGGTCCCAGTCCAGGACCAGGGAGGACTGCCGCAGGGAGAAGCGCAGGCTCCTGGGCGGGGAGGGCGGCCCTGCGGGGTCAGACCGGGTCAGGGAGACCAGCATGAAAACATGAACTATGACTGGATGAAACACAACATGGAGCCAAACAGCCTCAGTGCTGTCAATCACTCTAGTGTATGCAGCGAAATGTAGATTTAGATCAATATTATGCAGCCCAGAAATGGAATCAGAGCTAGAATTAGAATAACTACGAACAGAAATACTTAACAGGAACAATCTCTGCTGAGTTTATACGACTTTTAACCCAGAAAAGGACTAGATCAGTCACTATTCTATTATTTTATCAGAAACTGTAGAGTTTCACTATTTACAAATGGAATTAGATACTTAGCAACCCTGAACAGAACTTAGTTTACATACTTTAGAACGTTAGATGAGTTTTCTTTCCTTTGGTTATTTTGTTTGTATTTCCTTTCAACTCATAAAAAGCCCTTTGAAGTACCTTGTTGCTGAAAATGTGCTATATAAATAAAATGACCTTACCGCCTTGTCTCCCTGCTCTCTGCTACGCTACAGCTAGTTAGCATGATAAACAGTTTTCCTGTAGCAGTTACTCGTTTCTCCACCATAAGCAGTATTTCATGAGGATGATAGGCAGCTCTAAGCCCCGCCTCCAGGCTCTGATTGGCTGTTTTTGGTGCATTTCTCAAATAGTGTTTTTTAGTGCCTCCAGTTAATCAATTACTAAACTAGTTCACAATTATTCCATCTGTTAATCGCTACACGCCTAAAATTATTTGAACTTAATTCTTGATGGTTTTATTGGATCTAATGTAAAAAATTTTTTTTCCTCTCAGGTTAAACCAGCAATGATTCTCTGGTCCAGTTTCACTTCATGGCTGGAGAATCTGATCCTCTACCTGCAGGATGAAACAGGTAGAGAATCCCCCCCCCCCCCCCCACCGTTGCCCCCCAGCCTCTACATGTCCATCAGTCACACTGAGCATGCTCAGTAAGCTCACGCCCATATATGGAGTGTCTGTGGTGGCAGCGAGTCACGACTCCGTCCTCCTGGTTTAATGAGTGTTTGGATGGATCATCCTCCTCAGGCTGCTGCAGACCCAGAACCGGACCGGACCAGACAGAATCGGACCGGATCGGACAAAACCAGACCGGATCGGACAGAACCGGACCGGACTGGACCAGGCCGGACTGGACAGAACCGGACCTGATCGGACAGAACCAGACCGGATCGGACAGAACCAGACCGGACCGGACAGAACTGGACTGGATCAGACAGAACCGGACCGGGCCGGGACACCTCCTTCACTTCAGGCGCCAGACAAACAGAACACTGCAGGGAGACGACATCCTGTCCTGAAGTGAAAACGCGTCCAGCCGTCCTCAGTGTCTCTGTCCATCTGGTGTCTGTCTGTCCTCATCCGGCAGCCTGGTTCTGGTTCTGGTTCTGGTCCAGAGTCTCGGTCATTTCTGGGTTTGTCTACCAGCAGAAACATTTCCAAACTTTTATCTCCTGAGTTTTTCCGCTTTGTTACATTTTTTCCTGCAGCAGTGAAATTTAACTAAGGATATGAATAAATCCCATTTTAATTTTTCCATTAAAATTCTGGTTCTGGAGATTTTCCTGTTTTCATAGATTTGATGAATTTATATCTAATATTGAAATGTTTAGTTTTAATCATTTCTACTTGTGTTTTTTTCTTTTTTTGCTAACGATGGACCAGAAATTAATCTGCAGCAATGAGGAAATGTTTTGGATTAGAACTGTAACGATTAATCCGATTAATTGGTTAATCGATTATTGAAATAATCATCAACTAGTTTAGTTATTAATTGTTTCCTGGAAAACACAGGAAGCAGAACGCATCCAGAGCATATGAATCAAAACTCTAAACATTTTGCATTTGATCTGTTCAGAGCTCCTGGTTCACATCATCCAGTTATGTAAAAAAGAAAAGAAAAAAAGCTACAAAATCGACGTGTGAAAAGTTGAGCTGAACATCAACACAGTGATTAATAACTGGATAGAAAAATATGATTTATGGAAGATTTTTAAATGAATTTGAACCAGCAGAAGCTAGTTACAAAGTTTTTATTTTTTATCATTAATTTGACATTTTTCTCTTTTTTATCTTACATTTTTAAAATTTTGACTTCATTATTTCTGAGTATTTTTTCAGCTGAATTCACCCGTTAACGATTAATTGATTAATTTCAGTAATCAATTAATCTGATTAATCGTTACAGCCCTAATCCTCATGTTTAAAGTTTACGTCATGATTTTCTCTCCATAAAAACATAAGAATAAAATAATCTGCTTCAGATTTTGTGTTTTTGTTCTGGTTCTGACCTGCTTTGGCTCTGCGGTTCTGCTGCAGAGACGTTTCGGACCTCCTCTCCGCCCTCTGAAGCAGGATTAGCCCAGTCTGAGCCCGGTCAGAACCGGCAGATCAATACTTTAATTAATGCGCTCATTAGACGGCTGTGAATCCATCAGGCCGGATCAGGAGATCGATGCTGTAATTAAAGCTCTCCAGTGAACGCTCACCGACCCGCCGCCGCTCCAGAACCCCGCATTGGGTCAGAACCGCTGCCAGAACCAGAAGAGGGTCCACAGAACGGACCGGTGAGACAGAAAGGGACACATTCTCAGTGATGCTCTGAGGGTCAAAGGTCAAGAGGACCTGAAATGGCGGCTTGGCAGCAGAAGGTTGTGGGTTTGAACCCCTTGCAGGTGGAGTTAGCGTGAAAAATCTACAAGCTGAAGGAAAATCTGGGATCGCCATCAATACTATTATTCTCATTTTGAAAAATTACATTGAAAAATTTGATGGAAGTGGAAAAAATATGAAATATTTCCTCAATTATGCAAAAAAAGTTTTTTCTTCAGCAGTTCTTGGCTGCTGATCATGTGACTCGTGTTTTTATTGCAGTTTTGTGAAATAAATTATTTCCATTTCCAAACCAAAACCAGAAAATTGATCAAAAGCGTTTGTGTGAAATTGGCCAGTTTCCATTAAGCAAATTCATTTTCATAATTTCAATTTAGGCATTTTAAAGTGAATGGAAACGCGACTGGAGACGGACTGCTGCGTCCTGGGTGCCCTGAGCAGCAGCACCACAGATCCTCCCTGATCGCAGCAGGATCAGTAAGTATTCACACCCTGCTGGTATCGAGCAGCTTCTACTGTCACTTAATGTAAATAGTTTGTTGTGTTTTAATGGGTTAGGGGTTAAAGGAGTTGTACGCTCCTTTAACACTGAAATGTTTCTGTACAATATTTCATTCTTTACATATTTTATGTTGCATTTTGGTGGAAGTTTGATTTCATTGTTTATCACTTTGCTGCTGCTGAACCAGAATTTCTTTCTAGTTTCCAGGGAACTTTGGTTTGTCCCTGCTTTGTTCCCATACCGTCGCCATGGTGATAAAAACCTGATCAGATCATCCATGAGTTCCAACATTACGGCGAAACGGTGAGACCTTTTCATTTCTGTCCCGCCGTTCCTGAACGCTTCCCGGGAAAATCAAAGATTTATTCACATTAAACGAGAGAGGTGAAGGAAGAGGAAGATGAGGAGGAGGAAGACGAGGAGGAGGAAGAGGAAGACGAGGAGGAGGAAGATGAGTGGACGCAGGGTGAAGGACAGTTGAACCATAAACTGATCTTTATGGAATCAGTAGAAATGAAAACGGGTTAAAAGCAGAAACATGACAGGTAGAAATGTGTGTGTGTGTGTGTGTGTGATGTCATTACTTGTGCAGGGGGTGGAGGGGCTGTCCAGAGGAGTCCTGAAGTGATCTTCCTCACACACACACACCACCGATCCTTCCTCGTCCGCCACGCTGTTGGCTGGACAAGGAAAACACTCCTGTTGCCGCGACGACATCTTGTAGGATCCAGGCGGACATGCTGGACAGAACACACACTCCGTCAGGAAAACACACACTCCGTCAGAAAACACACACTCCGTCAGGAAAACACACACTCCGTCAGAAAACACACACTCCGTCAGGAAAACACACACTCCGTCAGGAAAACACACACTCCGTCAGAAAACACACACTCCGTCAGGAAACACACACTCCGTCAGGAAACACACACTCCGTCAGGAAATAATGTCTTGTTTACAGTTTGGTAACGATATTGGAAACAGCAAAAATCATTTATGTTAATATGTCTGATTAACATAGCAGCTTAATGAAATACAATTTACCGTAAACTTCTGAGAAACACACAGGTATGACGGATTCATAAGAAATCTGCTGAGTAAGCAGTATGTGACGTAGCATCGATGTGCCATAAGGTTTGCTGGATTTACGGTACGGCAGACAGAACACCGGGTTAAACATCCTCAGCTTTCCTTCGTCTCTCTGCCAGACGGGGCCAATCGCCGTGCCGATCGCCGTGACGTCGTGCCGATCGCAGTGACGTCGTGCCGATCGCCGTGACGTCGTGCCGATCGCCGTGACGTCGGGCCGATCGCAGTTCAACGCTCCGCCCTCCGCAAAGACCAGAAACAAATCCACTTCCTGGTCCGACCCGTCCTCACAGTGCCGCACAATTCAGCTTAAATTTAAAACCCAAATCAGCTCTGTGGTGTGTGTGTGTGTGTGTGTGTGCGCGCGCACGCTGTCTGGACGTCCTGCGGTAACAAGCTGACCTCCAGCAGGACGGGTGAAAGCGAGAAATCCAGATAAACGGATGTAATTGTCGTCTGGCAGCTTGTGTCAGATTGTGTGAAATTTTCTGGACATTTGAGTCTCCAAATGTTCTGTACTTCCTGCTTCCTGCTTCCTCCGCCAGCTGCCAACGTTTCAGACCGTCATCAGACATTTATACGCAGAATGACAGCAAGAAGCTGCAAATATCTGAACGATGCAAACTCCACAACACACCGACATTAAAACTACAGGAAAACACATTACAAAAACACAAAGTGTGAACCTGGAAAATGGATCCAAGCTTTCTGGATAACACTTACCTAGGTAATGTGACGTCCTCCTGACTCCCCCTAGTGGTCTGGAGGACTCTGTTTTGGGCAACGAGTTTGCAGTGTTTTAAACTTGATGCTGTTTTTTGATTCGATTCTTTTTCCTCTGGTTTCTGCGTTTTCCTTTTTCATTTCTGTGGTGAGTTTTGGAGTTTGCATCATTCATGTCTCTGCAGCATTGAGCCGTTTGAACCTGCGGGCCACCGTAGCGAGAGCGAACCGGGTAAACATGATAATGAATCATAATTTTGAGGGAAGTGTTGCTTCGTTTAGGGGAAACGTTTCGTTTCAGTTTATTGGATCTGAGCTGAAAGGTGAAAGCGTCTTTGAGCCGAACCGTGATGAATCCCAGGAAATGAAGCCGGCCGCTTCCTGCTCCTGCCGCCATGCAGATTTGTGTTGATGGTGGAATAATGAAGCCGGTTCTGTTGCAGCCGGACTGAGCTCCTGCTGGGTTCAGTCCGGCCCGGTTCTGGAGATCTCAGCCCCGCCTCGCGGATCCAGTCAGAAGCTTGTAATTGAGTTTCTAATGTGAGTCATTACACAGGAAGCGCTTCAGAGGCGCACGCGGCCGCGCGTTTGTTCTGCGCTCGGCGCCAGCAGAACCAGCATGAATGGACCCAAATCAAGGCCCGATTATGCAGACATCATAAACGCCGTGTTGGCGGCTGGTTCCGGCCGACTTATCTCCTGCTTTCAGCCGGATTCGCATTTGGGCCGCCACCCGGTCCGACGCGATACGAGCCGCTCCGATAACTAAAGCAGCTGGCGGCGCCACGGCCGCCAGGCGGGGTCATGTCAGTCAGAACCGAGCCACAGCCCACCTGGCACCGCGAGAAGCCCGGCTCTACAGAACCCGTCCAACCGACACCGAAACCGAGAGACAGATCCGCTTCGCTGACTTCCTGCCAGAAACCGAGGGACGTCTGAGACAGCTGGCAGGGAGAGATCCGGTTCTGCCACGGGCTCAGCGGGTCGACCACACACACACACACACACACACACACACACACACACACACACACACACACACACACACACACACACACACACACACACACACTCTGAGTCAGTCCTCTCTGAGTTTCTGTTTCATCACTGGATGAATTCATCTCAGCAGGTGGTCGGTGAGTTAAATCAGCCATAACTGGGGAGGGGTCAAAGGTCATCTCTAGCCTTGGACATCCCAGCAAATTCAGCCAAAGGTCAGAGGTCAGGGCCTGAAGCTCAGAGAAATGGCCAGAAACCCCAGAGCTTCGTTCAGACTCTGCAGGCCTCAGTTAAAGGTCAAAGGTCACAATCATGAGCCTCTCTGAAGGACAAACAGCAGCAGATCTGCATCAGAAGGGTCTGTGGTGGTCTAGTCAAAGTTCTGCCTGGGTCTGGCAGCTGTTAGTCAGAATCAACTCCAGCAGGAAACGACGACATGGTGAAATGTTTGAGATAAAAATATTTCACAATGAGAAAAAAAGACTAAATATGAGAATAAAACATAATTAATACGACAAGAAAGACGAGAGCAGAGTTCAGTAAAAAACTAAAATAATACGAGAGTAAAGTGAATATGATGAGAAAACGGGTGAAATACGACGACGTAGAGATCTACGATGACTCGTACAAAACAAAACCTATCGGCCAATCCCGTCAGGGAACTGAGAGGTCAAAGGTTGTAGAGAATGAAGTCAAATGATGACAGTCATAATGTTACGGTAATAACTTTGTGCAAGTATAAAGTTAAAATAATAAGAGAATAAAGATGTAATAATGACAATAAATTCAAGTTATGAAACATTTAAAAATAGTTATATAACAAAAGTCTAAATAATACAAGAATAAAGTCGTAACATTATGAGAAAAAAGTTAAAATATAAAGAACAGAACCAAAAAGATGAAATATTACGAGATGAAGACGGAGTAATATGAGAATAAACTCATTTTATGACAAAGTTGTACGACATTAATATGATAATAAAGTCAATATTTCCAGAAACACGAGAACAAAATATAAATAATTTGTGAATAAATTACAAATAATACGACAAAAAGTTAGGAATCATAAACTGAGCTGGTCAGCTTGAAACTTTCTCATCTTTAGGACATTTTTATGACTTTGTTCTGCTCATAACTTTAATTTTTTGATCTTTCGTTCCATGAAGGAAATCTTTTCCTGCAACATTTTCTGGACGTCTGAACCAGAGTCAGGAAACGGTTTTCAGTCCGACCAGATAAATGAAAATTAAAAATTCATGACTCTGCAGTTTCATCAGGCAACAAATAAAAAGTAAAACGTCAAAGAATCTGAATTTCATTAACTTTACAAACGACTTTGTGAGTTTTGCCTCTGAAGGAGGAATCAATCCAACGGCGTCGCTAATGAATATTAATAACCCGAAACAGCTGAGCAACCGACTCCCACGGCAGAACCTCCTGCTGTACTGCGGGTCAGAACCGGGTCAGAACCAGACCCGCTTCAGGGAGCAGCTTCAGCTGCTGGAAATCAATAACCAATAAAGCTTCAGCTTGGTTCTGCAGCTTCAGTGTCCATCAGAAGAGTCCGGAGCGGTTCCGGACTCAGAACCGCCGATTGGGTCATTGATCCTGCTGGATCCGGACCGGTCCGACTCCGGCTCTGCTGCAAACGGTTTGAACCTGAAACGTTTTCATCTGAGCAGAAGACAGAAACGCTGCAGGTCCAACCGGTCCGACACCAGCGCCTCCAGAACTCATCTCATTTTTCTTGCTCAAATTACAAATGAAAACAAATATTTTCATGAAGTGGATTTTATTTCACCCTGTATTGAGACCAGAAGTTTAATTATGAGAATAAAGTCAAAATATTAGCAGAATAACAAAACAATTTTACTGGAAAACTTAAAAATACGAAGGAAAATTAAATTTATTGAGAAAAAAACGCTTCGCTACCAGGATGTGATGTCAGCAGCTCAGGCTTTCTTCAAAAACTCAAAAAGATGCTGAACCGTTAAAAGGTAAAACATTTCCTTATCTGTAAAACCGAGACCAGAGGAGAACGTCTGACTGGATAGTTAGCTAGCTCAGAGCTAAATGTTCAGATTGGAGCTACGTAGCTAGCTTGCTTACTAAATATTACGTTTGAAACTGACATTTAGAAATGAATGAATAACGGTGAAAATATAACTTAAAAAATCAATCCCCATTTTTTCCCCTCATGACAAACTAAATAACCTAAATTATTGTTGTTAAATTTTTATTTGTGTGATTTTACAACATGTGATGCAACAACAAAGCTTGTGTGTGACATGCAGTTAAACCAGATGAAATCTCTCAGCTGGTGAGCCGCTGAGTCTCCAGCACTCAGGCAGATCATGCTAGCAATGTTTGATTCTCATCAGCCTGACTGGAACCAGGCCTGTCTATGGGATGTCTTCAGAATCACAGTTATCCAATAAGAGTCGGGATATCACAGCGCGGCGACACAGACCACATAAAACCAGGAGAGGAGCAGACGGACGCCAGCAGGATGACACACACACACACACACACACACACACACACACACACACACACACACACACACACGGCAGCAGCCGTCTGGTGCTTTCAGGAAACATGGCTACCTCTCAGCATCTGATCTGAAACATCTCCAGACGGTTTTCTTCCTCGGTTCTGTTTGCTCCATCATGTCTCTGTTTGGACCACCAGTTCTCTCAGAACATGAGAACCAACCTGATGAAGGTCCAATCATCATCTCCTCTCCTCTCACACAGAAAGGTTCTGTTTGTTTGGACTTCTTAATGAAGGAAGTGACAAGCAGACACATTTCTGCGGAAGTCGGATTTATTCCTGAAGATAAAAATTAATCCCAATCCTGCTGCAGTTTAACTTCACCAGCCAAACCGAAACCCGATCAGAGCCAAGAAACAGAACCTGCCTGGCAGCAGGAAGTAGGATGAAAGGTCTGAATCAGCAGCACATCGAGTCCAGATCTAAAAACGCCAAAATAAACAAAGTGAAAAATGTTCCAGAACCATCTGTAAGGTTCTGGGTCTCCATAGAACCGCAGCAGAACCAGGATCCAACAGAACCACTTCAAGGCTTCATTGCCTGAGTTAAGGTCAGAGGTCAGGATCTAACGATAAGAAAGAGACAAAATGGCCTCCATGATGGAGCTCCCAGACCAGAACCACTACTGACCCAAAACAACAATGTGACCCGGCTCAGATCCACCAGAACACTTCCTGATGATCCTCAAGATTTCTGGGAAAATTCAGCAGATGTGAAGAAACAGAGGTGGACGTTTCTGCTGCTAGCTCAGAGCTAAATGTTTAGCCTACTAGCTAAATGTTTAGATGAAGTTACAGAGAGCTAACTTGTTAGCTAGCTAAATATCCTATTTCAAACTAAGCTTTTAGTTTGAAGCTAAACATTTGAAATGCAGCCAAATATTTAATTGATGGAAAATAAAATTAGTATGCTAACAAAATATTTAGTTGGCAAGCTAACCATTTAACATCAAACCAAATATTTGCATAGTTAGCTAAATATTTGTTGCTCAGTAAATATTTAGCTTTAAGCTAAAAGTTTTGCTGGTAAATTAAATATTTAGTTTTAAACTGACATTTCTAACAGAATAAAACATTTTTTCCTCTCGTGGTGCTAGCTAACCCAACTGAAGCCGTTAACGTCTGACTGTTAGCTTACCGGCAGTTGAAGGAATGGCTGAACGTTGTGTTCAGGAGCAGCTCCGGTTTTCCACACGCCTGTTTCAGGTTCCTGCTTTGTGAGGACAAACGTGGCGAATGGATCCGATTCTGAGCCGAACAGCAGAGCGCCGCGTCGGAGAAACAAACGCTGTCTCTTTAAATCTGCTCTGATGTGAAGCTGATCATATTCCCGTTTACTCTCCGCTGAATATGTCTGCTTATGGAAATTAAAAAGCATAATCTGCAGCCTGCTGCCGCGCACCAGCTTCATTTGACTCTGAATCAGCGGCTCAGATCTGAACGAGCCTCTTTCTAATGACATTTCATTTCCAGTCGCCTCGTTCTGAATCAGCCCATTTCATTAGGACCGTGACCCAGATAGCAGCAAATCAGCCAGAATCATCTGATTCCTGCGAGCCGCGGAATGAGCAGCGCCGCTTCAGCGCAGCGGGAGGCAGGGCAATATCATGAGGGGGTCAAAGGTAACCTCAGGTTTTATTCTCCATCCGTTTCTGCTTCATGTGGCTGAATGAACCTTCAGGTCTGTGTTTGGAAAAAGAATATTTTACTGTAAATTCACACAATTAATCTATTCACTGTGGAAAATCACATTTTGTAACACCCAACGTGTTGGGACTCATTGGTCTGTGTAAAAATAAATTTATCCCATAATTCCCCTTCAGAATCAATGAAATGTCGTTTATGAGAAGCAGCAGGTCAGGGATTCAGATTCAGCTCTTACTTTTCCATTTAACGATTCAATTAAAATGAATTGAATTATTTATTTGCATCCTTTAATGTAACAAAGTTTAGGTGGTTAAATGAAAAATCTGCAGGATGTGACCATTGTTTTTATCCGATTAATCGTCAGAATAGTTGCTGAAGTAATGGCTGGCTGCAGACGGCGAGTTGTCCATGATTCTGTATTCCTGATGGTTTGATGAAACGTTGATGTGTCTACAGGACAGTGTGATTGTTTCTGATGATCTGAGCTTTCACATGGTGCATACTGTAAATCTGTGTTCAGAGCAAAAGCTGCATAACGTTGTGATTTCCCACTGCGGGAACAAGCGGAGACTAAAGGGTTAAACCTGCAGGAAGCCGACAGGACGACAAACGAAGGCCGACTCCAGTTTCTGGAAAGGTCCAGATTTAAAGAGGCTGAATGTTTGTCCGTCTGATCCGAGGCGGATGACGACGGCTGATCCCCAGCCGGAGCGCGGCGTTCCTGCGCCTCAAAGCCTTAAAAGCAGCAGCAGCAGCTTGTGTTCCAGCTGCAGGGAAACAAACTCTGAGCTGCTGGATCAGCCCTCCCCGCAGCATTCAGCTTCCTCCGCCGGAACGCCGCTAACCCCCAGCTACCACACAGACCTGCAGCGCGGCTGCTACAGGCGCTTATATCTGCAAAAGGACATTAAAGTAACTATAAAAGGCTGAAAGAATCAGAGAACAAGTGGAAGAATTTCATAAAGGTGATAAAATATGAATAAAACGGAAGAAAAACAAAATAAAATGAGGAGAGAAGCAGCAGAACCCGAAGGCGACGAGTCAGAAACGATTCAAAGGTTTAACATCTTCATGTCCAGCAAGTCAGATCAACCCTGAAGGATCCCCAGGTGTGTGTGTGTTTCTGTGTGTGTGTGTGTGTGTGTGTGTGTTTCTGTTTCTCTGTGTGT
>NW_006800347.1:445030-448829 GCF_000485575.1 Poecilia formosa
TGTGTGTGTGTGTTTCTGTGTGTGTGTGTGTGTGTTTCTGTGTGTGTGTGTGTTTCTGTTTCTCTCTGTGTGTGTGTGTGTGTGTGTGTGTGTTTCTCTCTCTGTGTGTGTGTGTGTGTGTGTGTGTGTGTAAACACTTTAAACTCTGATTCTCTTCCTGCAGCAGGCTGAGAGTCTCTCGGCTCTGGATGATCTCTGCAGCGTTCCTGTTCATCACTCATCAGCGTCCCGATCCGGTCCAGACTCGTTAACGGGCTTAACGGCCTGGGAGGATGGTACAGGTCGGACCGGTCGGTCGGACCATACGGCTGATTAAGTGGTTCTGCTGCGGGGGAGTCACGGTCAGAGCACACGGCCGTTTAAACGCTTTCAGAGGTGTGTGTGTGTGTGTGTGTGTGTGTGTGTGTGTGTGTGTGTGTGTGTGTGTGTGGAGCCTTCCTGTGATGAGGAACAGTTGGTCCATCAAGGACATGGATGGGGTGATTCAGCGCCCCACCCCCACCTGCTGCTGGCAGGACTCCATGTTGGACATTGAGACGGAAACATGAAGAAAATATGAAAATATTTCTGAATGATTTTCATTTTCAGTAAGAATATTTTACATAATGAAGGTTTGCAGTCATGTCTGCTATATTTATGTATATTTATTTACTAAACAAAGTGAAAATGTATTTTTAATCAAAATAAGTAGTTTTAAACTAAATATTCAGCTAGCTTGCTCACTTATTACTTATTGAGTTAAATACACAGACCCAGACTTCTAAATATTTCAGATTAAGCCAAATATGTAGTTTGCAAAAATAAATATTTAGTTGCTAAGCTAAATTGCTATTTCAATATTTTGAACCTAACATTCCTGAGTGAATGAATAAAATTGTGAATATATGACTTTAAAAAATGAACTCCCACTTTTTCTTCTTATGATGGGCTAAATAACCCAAATTATTGCCTAAACAGCTTTCCATATAGAAACAGCTGGGAGTTTACTGAGGAACCATGCTAACAATGCTAACCCTGCTAAACCATGCTACTCTGCTAAACCATGCTACTCTGCTAAGCCATGCTAACGATGCTAACCCTGCTAAACCATGCTACTCTGCTAAGCCATGCTAACAATGCTAAACCACGCTAACCCTGCTAACCCTACCCTAACTCTGCTAACCCGGCTAAACATGCTAACCCTGCTGGTTCTGCTGTGGTGTCCTGAGTTCCTCCTGCTGCTGTTTGGTTTATAATCAGAGTTCATAATGAAGCTGTGAAGCCAACTCTGGCTGACCTTCCTGTGTAATTAAAGGACTCCTCTTTTATTAATCCCTTCATTTGCTCAGCCTCCCTCCGTCTAATCAGCCGTTTAATTAAGACATCCAACATGGCGTCGTGAAAAAAACGCCGTCAAGCAATTAAAGACAAATAAAAGGAGGGATGAAGAGCAGATTAGGCTGGAAAACCTGACAGCTTCTTTAACAGTTTCCTTTCTGCACAACTTTAATGTTAAAGTTTCTCCATCTGTGAATTTCATTCACCAGAACCAGGTCGGGTCCAGATGGAAATTGTCTGTTTTTCTTGTAATAAGGTAAAGCAGCAATTATTTGGTTTAGATAAAAAATGGGGCTTCATGTTTTTAATTCATATAAATGTTAGTTTCAAGCTAAATGTTTAATTAGCTAAATATTTAGCGTCAAACTAAATGTTTGGTTCTCAGCTCAGAGCTAAACAAATATTGGGTTGACCCAAATGTTTAACTTGTTAGTTTGCTAATTAAATATTTATTTTGAAATTGTGACATTTGTTATGAACTAATAACACGGTGAAGGTAAAGTCTGGGTTTTACTGATCGCTGTGGATGTTTGTCAGCCTGCAGCTTCATGAACTTCGTGGAAAAGACGCAGAATCTGCTGAAGGTTTCCGCCTGTCAGCATCAGGATCTGGAGACAAACTGTGGCCTTCGCCAGAGTTTCAGAGAAATAAAAAAGCTTTTAAACAGAAACGTTGAAAAGTCTAATTCTGGAAAACAAGGAGAAACTTTTTCTGCCGGTGCGTATGGAGAGCAGAGGTCAGGGAGGCGAAGCGGCAGCGTTCAGCGCCGCCCGCCCGCCCTGCGTGGGAGAGCATCGATTGGTGCTTCGCCCGAAGCGCCGCAGCCGGTCCTCCACCGGGTTTCACTCCCTCCATCTCTCCTCCTCATGCAGCTCATGCTGCTGCCAGGCGCAACCGGCCGTGCATGTGAGCGTGCACGTGTGGATGGAAACCCACTCTTTGTATTTTTAACTAAGCCTCTCAGCGGGCGGCGTGGAGCCGCTGCTGCGATTACTGTACTGCGTCTCCAGAGGCGGCATCGATCCGCCGCAACGCTTCCCTGTTCTGCACCTCCGGATATTTCTGGACAAACACCCGGACCAATCCAAGCCCATCATCCTCATCCTCATCATCCTCAGGCAGCAAAACGCCCAGCAGGTTCTTTACGTCTCACTTTAATAACTTTCATATTTCTCTCTGGCTTCACTTTGCAGACAAATGTTGCGAGTTAATCTGTGTTGACTGAAGCATCGGGATGCAGATTACTGCAGACGCCGTCGCAGAAGTTTGGCTGCAAACTGATGAGGAGATAAGCTGATTAATGCGGCAAAACCGAAAGATACAAACTCAGAAAGGAAAGTTGGCCGGAGAGAAAAACTGCAGAAAACTGAAGGCATCGCCGCGGTGAAAACCATGAAAACCACCAGAAAGAAGATAAAGGATGAAATAAAAGCCAGATTGTTTCAATATTAATAAATGTATTAATATTTGGCTTAAAATACATCAAATCTGCAGGCAGCTGAACTGGAACCTGTTGGTTTATTATCTGATGGTAAAACTGGGAGGACTGGAGAAAGACGGAGCAAAACCAGGCCGAATTTTTCCTCCATGTTTCCTCTGAAACGTTCAACTGAAACATTTAAAGAGTTTCAGCTTCATGCATCGACTCTGGGATCAAGTTTGTTTTCCACATTAACAGCAGAATAATTCATCTGATGTGGAGCCACATCTGGATGGAGCTGCTGCCGCCTCCGCCTGTGGCTGACCTCCTCCGCCCACGCTCCGCCTCTCCATCCATCTCACACCTTCACCCTCCATCATCCATCGCTCATCCAGCTTCTCCTCATTTGGATTCCTCCCACCTCCTCCTCCATTAGCGTCTCTCTGCGCCCCGAGGAGGAAGCAGCGAGCGCCGCGATGCAGGGCAGCGATCCAAGACCAAAAACAGAGAAACACTGAGCGGCGCCAGACCGCCAGCACACACACACACACACACACACACACACACACACACACACACACACACACACACACACACACACACTTTTCTCCAAATATTCTTCAGAAGATTCTCATTTCCTCCAGCAGAGACGAACAGAACCGACCAGAATCCGGGCCTTTCTGGGCCTCAGGATTCACTTTAGATGAACATAAACTTCCTTCAGTTTTGGTTTCATAAACATCGGCAGCGTAGAATCTGCTGAGGGATTCTGGAAACGTCACTTTCAGGTTTTAAGGTTCTGCTGGATCTTCATGAACACATCATGGATCCGTCGGATCCGGACTCCAAACCAGAACAACTCATCTTCATCACAGAGGAAGAGCCACACAGAACCAAAACTAAAGACAGGAAGCAGCTTCAGCCGGACAGGAAGCTGACGGCAAACAGGAAGCTGACGGCAAACAGGAAGCTGACGGCGGACAGGAAGCAGACGGCGGACAGGAAGCTGACGGCAAACAGGAAGCTGACGGCAAACAGGAAGCTGACGGCAAACAGGAAGCT
>NW_006800347.1:449722-462213 GCF_000485575.1 Poecilia formosa
GCTGACGGCAAACAGGAAGCAGACGGCAAACAGGAAGCTGACGGCGGACAGGAAGCTGACGGCGGACAGGAAGCTGACGGCGGACAGGAAGCTGACGGCGGACAGGAAGCAGACGGCGGACAGGAAGCTGACGGCGGACAGGAAGCAGACGGCGGACAGGAAGCAGACGGCGGACAGGAAGCTGACGGCAAACAGGAAGCTGACGGCGGACAGGAAGCTGACGGCGGACAGGAAGCAGACGGCGGACAGGAAGCTGACTGCTGACAGGAAGCAGACGGCGGACAGGAAGCTGACTGCGGACAGGAAGCTGACTGCGGACAGGAAGCAGACGGCGGACAGGAAGCTGACGGTGGACAGGAAGCTGACGGCGGACAGGAAGCTGACGGTGGACAGGAAGCAGACGGCGGACAGGAAGCAGACGGCGGACAGGAAGCTGACTGCGGACAGGAAGCTGACTGCGGACAGGAAGCAGACGGCGGACAGGAAGCTGACGGCGGACAGGAAGCTGACGGCGGACAGGAAGCTGACGGTGGACAGGAAGCTGACTGCAGAGAGACAGAGCTCTTCCTGTGAGGCGGCCTGCAGCAGAGAGCAGACAGCTTCCTCCGTCTTTATGAGTCAATCATTTCCCTCTAAATGAGCCGCAGCAGCAACAGTAAGTAAAACTCAGCAACTCAGAGAGAATTAAAACTGGATATTATTGGTTTCCATGGTGGGTGGAAGACTTTCGCTGCAGCTCATTTACATAACTCACCGCCGCCCACGCGCATCCATCAACTCGCTCCTCCTGCTTCCTGCACAACAATTAATGCTGCAAACTATAATCTGGGACAGTTAGCGCCGGCCGAGAAACAAAAGCTAAATTAAACACACTCCTGGGTCTGTGTGTGTGTGTGTGTCACACAGACTCAGCTAACGTTCATATAACACTGTGATGAACCGATTAATTAACCAGAAAGAGAAATCAGCCGATTTTTCCTGCTCTGGTTTGACCTCTGACCTCAGGCTCCAATACTGAGCTTTCCTTACTTCGTTAATGGCATCAGCGCTGTAAAGTCCCACTTTTTGGAGTTCCTAAATGCATCGCTCAGTGAGGGTTGTGGACCGACGCTCTGACGGGAATCATTTCCTCATTTTCCTGGAATCCAAACTTCGTCCTGAGCAGATTTCTGTTCTTCTGCTCCATGTTTGTTACATTCAGATACTAAATAAGAACTAAAGTTTATTCAGGTGACTTCAGGGTTTTATACGTCTGCTGTTTGTAAAAACTTAACAGTAATAATTTGGTTTATTTAGCTCAGACAGGAAACACCAACAGCATCCGACTGGGAAGGAACTGGAAACCATCAGAGATCTAGACTGAACGTTCTGGTCAGATTCTGGACATAAAGAGGAAACATCTAGAGGTATAGATCTAGAGTCAAAGCACAGCTTCAGATCTTCCAGCTGGAAACTAGAGATCAGGCTGACCTCTGACCTTCAGAGCCACATGAAGCCGGTTCCTCAGTGGTCCTTCTAGCACAGGCATGTCCAAAGTCCGGGGGGGAGGTTGGACGCAATATCGCCACACCGTGAGTGAAACAATGACTGGGGCAGCCCAGTAAAACCTCGGGGACCTTCTTTGTTATTACATATACACATTTGTAGAATGCGGAACAAATGACGTCCCATTTCGGTTCAATACGGGACGGTTCCGTATTCACGGACGGGTTGCAACCCTAGTCGACGTATTTGTGTGAGAAGACATTCTCGGTTGTGAACTTAAGTAACGGACTCTCACTAAGAGACATCTCAGCCAGACCTGGCCCATGTGCCGCAGCCCAGATCTCAGTATCACATTAATGCAGACAAGTCATTTGTCATTTACAATAAGTCTCTGAATAAATTTTGTTTTTGTTTTCAAAGATCAAAATAAGTCAAATTCAGACAAGTTTTCAGTTTTTACTCCAGAATAATCAACTTTTAAAAATCTGATCAACATTTACTAATATGTCATATTTCACATGAGCCCTGCACTTGTTGATGTGACTGTTATTTGCTCATTTTTCTGTTATTTTATTTTAAAATTCTGTAAATATTGAACTGCTGTGGTGAGATATTTTTTTATGTTTCAAATGTAATTTACACACAAGAGTACAATTACTTCTGTTTAACAGTTAGAAAAAAAGTTAGTGTTAAAAAAGTGAAGTGATTATTCAATTGCATATTATATTCATGTTTCAAATGAACCTGAAGACATGCTGCAGATCGCTGAAATTAAAATAAAAAAGCAAATGGCTTGCTGAAATGTGTTTAAATATATTGCTGTTCTATGTAAAGGACGTCCGCCAAGGTCGGCCCCGCTACATTTTTAACACACCAAATCTGGCCCCCTCTGCAAAAAGTTTGGACACCCCTGCTCTAGCAGCTGCAGGACATTCAGGACCAGAGGACTAAAGTCTCCGACCAGAGAAACTCATCCAGGATTTAGTGGCTTTGATTCCTGCAGCAGCGTCAAAAAGAAACCCAGAAAATCAGGAGGTAAGATACTGACAGCTGGTAGAGACTCCTGATGACCACAAACCTGAGATGGTCAAGAAAACAAACAAAAGAGAACCGACTGAGGGTGAATATGAACACGAACAGTTCTCTTTCACCGAGAACTGGTTGGTGGTAAACAAACCGAACTGAACTGAACAGAACTGAACCGAACTGAACCGAACCAAACAGAACTGAACCAAACCAAACCAAACAGAACNGAACTGAACCAAACCAAACCAAACAGAACCGAACCGAACAGAACTGAACCAAACTGAACTGAACCAAACCAAACCAAACAGAACCGAACTGAACAGAACTGAACCAAACAGAACTGAAGCAAACAGAACTGAACCAAACAGAACTGAACCAAACCAAACCAAACAGAACCGAACCGAACCGAACCAAACAGAACTGAACCAAACAGAACCGAACCGAACTGAACCGAACCGAACTGAACCGAACCGAACTGAACTCAAAGAAAAAGAAAACCTCCCAGATAATTTCCATCTCTGATGTTAAAGTTTTAAAGCTGAATGTTCCTCCAACATCAGACATGAAACTGTTTCTGGTACCAGAACCAAATGGTTAGAGAGAAAAACCAGATCCAGACCCGGGCCCAGAACCAGTAGAACTCACTGAACTACCAGCTGAGAAAGTTTTTCTGCTGCAGAAATAAACTGACTCTTTGGGTCAGTCTGTTGCCGTGGAGACATGAAACCAGAACTGTGGGTTAGAGTTCAGCAGTAGGAGCATCTGGTGGGGTCAGAGGTCAGATCAGAGGTTCTGATCGGACCAGCTGAGACTCGCACTGCTGCGTTTCGCTCCAGCTTTAACATCTGAGGCTGAAACCGACAGAAACAACCAGCCGAGCAGAACCAGAAGCTAGTATAACATTGGCTGATGGGTGCTGGGTCCAGTCCAAACCATCAGAACCATCAGAACCAGCTGGACATGATGAGTTCAGTTGATCTCACTGGGATTCCAGCAGCTGGTCAATGCGTCAGTTCTGCATCACAATGTGTGTGTGTGTGTGTGTGTGTGTGTGTGTGTGTGTGTGTGTGTGTGAGAGACTCGTAATGTGTATGGGGCTAAAGTACTGTCAAATAAGATCCAAAAACTTCTTGAGACTAATTTAGCTCCATAAATCGGCCGGTAAGCAAGCTCTGCTCTGATTGGTCGGAATCAGTCCGCCTGTCTGGAAGCGCCCTGAGCCAACGTGATTGGCTGCATGGGGGAAGGGAGGGGGGAGCCAATCAGATCGATCTCAGAGCAGTGGAGAAAACAAAGGTTACCACGACAACAGCCGCCAACTGATTTCACAGCAGCTAATCCATTCTGTCGCTCTGACTTTGGAGGTTTGAGGCTAGTCAACATACAAATACACACACACACACACACACACACACACACACACACACACACACACACACACACACACACACCAGGTGAAGCAGCAGCAGATCGATGGTGATCAGTGGAGGAGAAATGAACTTTTAAAGTGACGTAAAGCTGCTGCTCTGCACTTCCAGGTCTGACATGCTTTAGATCCAGCAGCTCTGCAGCGCAAACACATCGTCGGAGTGTGTGTGAAGAGTCTGCTATTGACCCAGCATGCACGCACACACACACACACACACACACACACACACACCCCAGCACTGCTGTCGATACGATCTGGGGAATTCACACCTAATTGTGTTTGATTGCAGGTCGCTACAGATCGATAACACACACAAGTTTGTACACACACACTCGCACACACTCTCACTCTCACTCACACACACACACACACACACACACACACACACACACCAAACGATCTGAAGCTGGTCAGAGTTCAGAGACTTGGTTTACATCATTTCCTCAGTCTAAGAGCAATAATCTGTAAACAAGCTGCAACTCGCGATTATTTTAGTAATTGATTATTCTGATGATTAATCAAATGAAAAAATTGGCATGTTGTGCAGATTTTTCATTTATGCAATCAACCTGTTTCATACAGTGTCAGAAAACTGTAAAACGTTTGTATTTTTGCAAAGATTTGTCTTCATTTCTGATGTTGTGATGTTCTTTCCGCTGATGGTTTAGAGTCTTTGTTCTCCCGTTAACGATTAATCGATTATTTCAGAGTACGATTCTGAAACTGCACAGAAAATCAACTTCATGTTTCACAACTTCTGCCGTTTGCTGCCTGGCCCGGTTGGAATCCAAACAGAGAAATCCAGCTCAATGGGAGAAAACCCAGAGGTAAAACTGGAGGGAGAATCAGTAATAACCAATAAGTCATGTAACAAAAAAATAAGAAAATCAGCCAAAAGAAATGTTTCCAAATCAGTTTCTTTCATTATAAAACTTCTGACACTAACAAAAGCTGCAGGTGTGAGTCTGACTGGTGAATCTCTGGTTAAAACATGTTTGTTGGTAGAAAATCCTGAAGTTTTACTCCAGTAACAGTAGAAATACTTCATAATAAAATTACTCAAGTAAAAAGAAAGAAGTACAGCGCAGTAAAAATACTCCTAAAAGTAAATCTTTTCTAAGAAGTTACTGAAGTAAATGTAACTAGTTACTACCCAGTTCTGCTCTGCTGACCCCGGAAACATCAGCAGCCAGAAATCAGGTCAAAAGGTGATAAAAGTCATTATTACGATCAATAGTCATCCAGTTCTGATCATTATTGATAATCTGGGATTATGATCAATAAGAGGCTGATGGAGTAGGATTAACACTCTGATCAGTTTGTTTCTGATCGATATGATTTCATGTCTGTTTTCTGCGCCGTTTGTTTCACAACATGAATGAATATCAGTAAATCTGAAGAAACGCCGTCCTGTGGAAATGTCTCAGAAACTCGATCTGTGGCGCCGAGAAGGCTGCTGAGAAAGACGCAGAAAATCATCATTTCTATCACAACAGTACGATAAAATATCCTCATAACACGTTCAGCCACCGTGAACTTTAAAAAAGCTTCAACACTGCAGCTGGAAAACAGTTTAAAAATCCAAAATGAACAAAGAACGACAGTTAAGACGAACTGAAAAGTCTCTGGATCAAAATGGCGCTTAAGAAACTCTTAATCATTCAGCTTAGACAGGGAAAACAGGCAAAAGGGGCAGCAATAACCAATCAAAACATCCTGAACCCAGATCCTCCACAGAACCAAACAGTTACTGAAGCGACAGAACCAGACCAAACCCAGTTCTAGGTCCGGTTCAGACCCGACTAATCACAGCCAGATTAACGTCCTGCTGCTCCTTGACAGCTCGTCTGAACGTCGGAGAGCATGGACAAGATGGACACAAAGATGGACACAAAGATGGACACAAAGATGGACACAAAGATGGACCGGGCCGGACCGGGCGCCTCCGGACCGGGCGCCTCCGGACCGGACCGGACCAGACCGGGCGCCTCCGGACCGGACCGGACCGGACCGGGCGCCTCACGTTAAAACAATGATGAGGAAGAGAAGCTGCAGGGAAACTGACCAACGTTTCAAGGCTGAACTTAAACGATTCATTTATCACGATTACTCATTAAAAACATGATAAATTTACAACTGAAATGATTAACCGGTTTAATCATAATTAATTACTGAAAACATTAATTGAGTTAATCAATTAATCGGTTGAAATAACTGTCATCATTTTAGTAATGTCAGCCACTAAGACGCCGCCAAGCAGCTCTGGAGCCACTGAGGCGTTTCATGAAACCCCAAAGGCCGAAAGCAAAGAACGGCGACACAGTTAGCTTCATCGCTAAAGAGCCCTTTACTCTCACTGAAAATACAGAATTTCAATAAAAACTGCAAACATTTCACACCCAGAACACAGCAGGAAGTTTACAATGATTCATATTTATGTTTTGAAGGGCAAGTTTGTTTACAGAGACTTCATAATCCATTTTATTTATTCAGGATATTTAAAATGTCTTCAGGTTCAGAATTCTTCAGACATGAGTTCATTGATCTTTGAGAGACATTTTTTATGCCGTTCATTAATAATGATCAAAATTAGTGTCTGAGGTTTTCCCTCGACCCGGTGGATCTCTGAGAGTCGGTCCCGTCCAGGATCCAGAACTTTATTCTGAGATCCTCCTTCCCGTTTCCTCTTTAGATCCACCATCACGGTTCGACTCGCTCCAGTATTTTCACTCAATCAAAATTCTGCCTTGATCCAACTTTCAACAAAGAAATCAAATGTTTTCTTTATTGCGAGTTTGATCAAGTTCCTGCAAAGAATTTTAATCTTTGCAGGAACTTGATCACCAGAGATCCAGTTGGAGTTCCTGTCATCAGTCTGGTGGGAGAACTGGATTATTACAGCAGCTGGAGGAGGAAGATCTGACTCTGGGAAGAAATGAGGCCAAATGAGGCTGCAGATGGGTCAAGTCCAGCAGAGCACGCACACACACACACACACACACACACACACACACACACACACACTCTGACTGCAGGCAGTCAGCCATGGCCGCCCAGAATGACAGAGAGACAAATGTTTCTCTGCAGAACCCGGAGCAGGAGAAGAAACTCGGCGGAGAGACGAAGAGTTAAAACGGGACGGAGGAAGATCCCAGATTAATTTAGCTGGATGTTGGATTAACATCTAGAGAGAAAACGGGAGAATCCAGCAGAACTATAGGAAGAATTCATGTTCCTGATCAAGAGCTTCCAGTTAGTCTCCAGTTCTCCCAGTCTGAAGGTTTTAATGGTTGGAAACCCTGAAAATGTCTCTCTGGGTTCAGAAACCGTTCACACACAAGTCTGATTGTTTACATTTAACTAGTAGAAAAATAACTGGATTGGAGCAAAAAATCTGAACTGAGCATCAAGACCTGCTGTGAGAACGTAGCGTTAAGCTGGTTCCTTCCTGACGGTCCGGTCGACCCGGTTCTACTGGAACCAGAACTCCATCATCTGCTGTGGTTCTCTTCCTCTCTGCTCTGAGTCAAACCAACCTGTTCCCCTCCTGGCCTGTGGGGGCGCTGCACCAAGAACCACTGAAGGAAACGACACAAAAACCTCTGAAGACACTGAGAGCAACTTCCTTCTTCACCAGATGGAAACAAGATGGAGGATTTTAGCGGTTGGAGGATTTCTCTTTAGGCTAAAGACCAGGAGCCATTTCTGCTGCTAGCGCTAGGCTAACACACTAGCGTTGGTTGTATTTACCCAGAATGCCCTGCGCTGTAGTCCACTTCCTGTTTTTGGGGCGGTCTCCGGTCCGCTTGGTGTTCACATTCAAACCGAACCAGAGTCCACTTCAACCGAACCCAGACCGAGGGTTGGAGGACCAGAGGTCAGAGGTCGGTTAGTGTTCACACCTCACCAACCGGACCGGACTTTGACGAGGCAAACGGACTGGAGTCGGGTTAAAGCGGACGGAACATGGCTGGACAGAGACTTGGTTCTGTCGTGTGAAATCATCTTAAATATAAAAAATGTTTGTATTTTTTCATTTAATTTCTTTCCGCAAACGTTTAAACATTTAGAGCGGCGAAAAGCTGGATTTCTGTCTCAGATCCTCCAACCTCTCATCATGTTCCCTCCTGAAGATTCAACCTGCTGCTCCTCCTCCTCTTCCTCCTCTCTGCTTTGCTGGTTGTGTTTGTCTCTCTGAGCCGCAGGAGGCATCGCAGAGGCCCGTGGATGAAGTTCAGAAAGAGCCGGAGAGATAAAGAGAGGAGCAGATAAGAGCTTTGCCATCAGGGATTATTGCTTTTCTCCCAGAGGCCGTATTGACCCGGCGCGGCGAGGAGCGGCCGCTTCACACCAACATCTTCCTCGCTCTAAACGTTTACGCCGAGGAAGCGATCAAACAGAAAGTCACAGCAACACAGCAGCTGGCAGCCGGAGCATCTGATGTCTGAGCGCTAATTGGCGTCTTCCTCCTGTGAGATGAAGACGAGGGTCTCGGAGCGGCCATGACAGAAGGCAGACAGGCGGGGAGGAAGAGCATCGATCCCAGAGGAGGAGGGCGGGGGTCAGCGGGCGCGACCCCCCCATGCAGGCCGGGACGGTGGAGGACGGATCGACCCAAACCTCCAGGAGGGGAAAACTTTCCACTTTGGAAAGAACAAGTGAAGGACGAAGAGCCGAGCGGCGATCGGGTCGGCTGAGGTTCACCGGAACCGCTGACCTGCAGGGGGCGGAGCCAGAAACCACACGAAAAAATACTACGCTGTAATTTTATTGTGAAGTATTTCTACTTTACTGGAGTAAATTTCTGGATTTTCTTCCCACTGAAGCAAACGGACTGACCTGCAGCTGCTGGTAGTTTCAGAAGTTTATCCACAGAAACATTTTCTTTGGCCTGATTTAGTTTTTTGTTACTGATATGAATTATTGTCATTTTTGACCTTAAAACACCAAAATGTCTCTAAACTTTATATTTCGGTCCGTCTGATGATGTAATTTTTAAATATTAAATGATTGATAATTCGATCAGGTTCTCAGGACTTCAGCAGACTTTTTAACCAAATTTTTGGACGTCTACTTTTTACTTGAGTAATATTTCTGAGCTGATGTCACATTCTGCTCTTTAGCTAACTTTGAAACATTAATCTTTCCAAATGAAAGATTTACTGCTTTATAAACTGTCAGTTGAATGAAGTTTCATATCTGGTTTGGTTATCGACTAAAATCAATTCTTCAAGTCGTTTATGTTCATGCTCTTATTTTGAAGTGGTGGAAGATGGTTTAAGGCAGTTCTGTTTCCTGTTCGCCACCAGTGATGTTTGTTACCCAGAATGCATCAGTTCGGATTAAAATCAATTTATTACCTGCTTTCTGACCAAAGTGGACTCGGTAAAACAACCAAAGAACTGAAACCGAGAGAGAAACAACCGGCAGAGACCAAACTGAGCCTGTTGGTGGCGCTACGCTAAGCTGCAGGATGTATGATGGACATAGTCAGGATATCAACATGGCTGACTGTAGCACGTTAGCATTAGCGCTGTTGGTGTAGTGCTACTAATGTGTATGATTAGCGCTTCAGGGTTAGCAATGCTAACTTTCTAGTTAGCGGGACAGCTAGCTGGTTTTGCCAAGTTAAAACATAGATTAGAATGAAAAACTTGACATTCTGGCCTTGCTTTGCTGTAGAAAAACGATCCAGATTGGCCTCCATCAAACAGACGTAGATCCACAGAACTAGATGGGACTGATTCAGGTTTAACCAGTTTTAAAGCTCTGGATGAAACGCGAAACAAAATAAACTCAATAAAAATGTTTCCTCTGTTCAGCAGCTTTCAGGAAGTCTTTATTCTGGCAGTGACTCGGTCCGGATCACAGCAGCCATTCTTCCTCCTCAGCCTCCTCTTCCTCAGCCCCACAGAAACATGACCTCAGTAAAAAGCCTCACTAATGCAAAGCTGTGTGTTTTCCACTTTCATTTTTCTCCTTTATGACTTTGCAGCGTTTTTACAGACCGATAACATTTTGCCACCTCCCATCCATCTCCTATCACTCACTTTTCCCCATCACCCTTCATCCCCACAGCCCTCCCTCCTCTTCCTCAGCCTCCTGGTGTAAATCACATCAGCGAGTGGAACGGCACAGAAAAATCTCTGCTTTCTGAGGGAGGAGATTAGGAGTAAGCACAGCAACTGGATTTAAATAAAGATCACCTTCCCTGCAGTGCTCACTGCTAAACTGGGAGCAGGACACGCTCTGTGTGTGTGTGTGTGTGTGTGTGTGTGTGACAGCAGTGAGATAGTGAGGGCAGAATGTGCATCGCAGTGATACCTGCATTAGAAAAGCAATCTGCATGAAACATCTCAACCGACACGTGGAATGAGATTTTTACATCCAGCAGAGTTCAGAGAACAAAGAGAGCAACGAGCAGGAGGGCAACTCTGACAGCTGAAGGTCAGCAACACGTTGCAACATGCAGCAACGAGCAGGAGGGCAACTCTGACAGCTGAAGGTCAGCAACACGTTGCAACATGCAGCAACGAGCAGGAGGGCAACTCTGACAGCNAACATGCAGCAACGAGCAGGAGGGCAACTCTGACAGCTGAAGGTCAGCAACACGTTGCAACATGCAGCAACGAGCAGGAGGGCAACTCTGACAGCAGAGTTGCCCTCCTGCTCGTTGCTGCATGTTTCTTCGTATTGCTGCATGTTGCTGAAGGTCAGCAACATGCAGCAATATGAAGAAACATGCAGCAACACGCAGCACAGTTTCCCCCAGTGTATTGTAAGCCTGGCAGGCTGCCAGGCTTTGCTCCCCCCTGCCAAGCTATGCATTGTTTGTTTTTATTTTTATTTAATAAAAAAATAATAATTGCTTAATTTTTTTAAGCCAACTGCTGAGCTGGATTATTCCTGAATGATGCGTTTATGTCGTGGACTAATCACACCTTAATTTACCTCCAGTTCCTGAAACAGGAAGCTGGTTCAGCTGCATCATCCCAACCTGCTGTGAGGATCATGTTACTTTGGAGAATCCTTCCAGTTTGAAAGCCGCTTCATTAGCCCAGCTAATGGTGACCCGCTAAGATGGCCTGTAGTGGTGCTTTGAGAGCTTGATATTCATTTTAATTGTATTTTTTTGGATTTGTTGTTTTTAAGACTCTACAGATGAGGGTCTAAAAAGCGCTTCACTGACGATGTCTTCCCATAACACGTTATTATCCAGAAATATTTTCACATTTCCTGTCAACTTAACACCTTTTAATACAAAACATGGTGGACCGCCTCGGCGCCCCGACCGCCGGGCTGAGCAAGGTTTCTGTTGAAACCCTGCGCAGCGCCGCGCGCCACGCAGCGCCACGCAGCGTCACGCAGCGCCGCGCGACACGCAGCGTCACGCAGCGCCACGCAGCGTCACGCAGCGCCACGCAGCGTCACGCAGCGTCACGCAGCGCCACGCCGCGGTGCTGAACCGGAGGAGCCGGCGCTCCGCCAACCGGCGTTTCTTGGCCTCCTGACTGCAGACACAGGCAGGATGTGACCAGAGTCAGACACGCGGATCCAACGGCAGAAATCAGACAGAAAGTCTTTTCCAGACAAACTTTGTTCTCAGGAAACAAGCAGAGAACAAAGCTGAGCTAAAATCAGAGCACTCCCCATGAATTATTAATGCGGCGCGTTGAGTTTAAGTGAATTACCGTCCAGAGCCCAGAATGAGTCACGGGCCTGTTTCTGGCAGATTGAATTCAGAACAACAAGACTTGCGGCGTGTTTCTCCTGCTCTCCTCCAGCAGCGACACTAATACCTCCTCAGCCTGTTTGTCGCTGCTCTCTATTATTCACAGTTTGTCCTCCGTCTGCGTGGAATCCCTTCAGTGTGTAATCAGACAGGCGGCTCCCGCAGAGCTTGTTTGCATCCGAGCGGCCATTAATTCTCCTCCGCTTCCAGCTGCTAAACATCGACAGGAGCCACTTCCTCCTCCTGCGGTTCTCCATGGACCCTTAGCGTCCAAACGGCCACATCATGTCGGACGTTCGGCTCAACCAGCCTGATTACAACGCGCCGTGCTGGAGCCGAGGCCAGTTATGACTGCAGCAAACTGATTATTCTGATTCTGGAAATTAATTATTCTGCCCATTAATTAGGTTTAAACTCCAGGGTCAGAGTTGAAAGGTCGGCTGATGAACAATCTGGTTGACAGATGATCTGTTCTTCAGAAAACCGCTGAGACTCAGAGAGGTGTTGCCGCCTGTCGGCTCTGGACCGAACCGGACCAGGACCGAACCGGACCAGGACCGAACCGGACCAGGACCGAACCGGACCAGGGGTTCTGCAGCTGCATGGTTCCGCTCCGGCTGCCATCAGAAGCTGAGATGAGAGGAACGACCCGGGAGAGACGGCCGGCGTGACGCGACGCACAAATTAAAACCCCACACCTGAGGCAGCGCAGGGGTGTGTGTGTGTGTGTTGCGTGTGTGTGTGTGTTGTGTGTGTGTGGTGTGTGTGTGTGTGTGTGTGTGTTGTGTGTGTTGTGTGTGTGTGTGTGTGTGTGTGTGT
>NW_006800347.1:462520-471871 GCF_000485575.1 Poecilia formosa
TGTGTGTGTGTGTGTGGTGTGTGTGTGTGTGTGTGTGTGTTGTGTGTGTTGTGTGTGTGTGTGTGTGTGTGTGTGCAGCTCGTTTCCCTCCGGTCAGTGTTAACCCGTCGATGTTCGGCCGTCGCTCAGCCTGAGTTCTGTTGCTGTTCTGGACGGGGAACAGAGGAACTAAATGATCCGGTTCTGAAACATCCTGCAGACCCAAACAGGAGGAAACACACACTCTGTTCTTCCATTAATAATAACAATGTTTCCAATATTCATTTTATATAAAAACGCCTGGCCACAGATTATTCATTCTTCAATGGAAAAATCTTAACTGGCGTTAAAACGTTTCTCCTACCAGCTGATTGGGTGGAATACCTGATGGCAGGAATACCTCCTCACCATCACCCTAATCTCTAACTTCCTCCATTAGTAAACAGCATTATTACTGACAGGCAGAGCAAACAGGTTAGTGGAACTAAAACTTCACTGTAATCAACGGCCAGGTCTCCAACATGTTCATTTTAATTCATTAATTAGATTTTAATGCAATTAATCGATTTTTTCCTGTTACAGTCTGAAGTTTCAGGCAGAACCTTTAAGTTCACTTGTTTCTGGTACGCCAGTAAATCTGACGCACAGCTACATCCGCTAACAGTGACGCGTTTCTCTGATCCCACTGAGGTTAACTTCTGTTTCTAAACTTCTGGCCGCTGGAGAAGACTGTAGGCGAAGCTATGCTAGCCTAAAATAGCATCTCAATGCTAACCACGTAGCAGCTAACGCTAATGTCAGCGTCTAAAGAAGCTCTGTGAAGGATCAGGGCTTCCTGAAACTCTTTGCTCCAGTCTGATGGTTAAAGGACCGAAGAACAGATTAAAACTAAATATCTGTTGTTCAGCTCTGATGTCTGATTATTCAGTAATTTAGCAACAAATGGGAATTTTCAGTTGAAATTATTATTTGTAGACAGTTTGATTAAAATGTGATTAATTCATCTAAATTTAACTCGATTAAACATTTGGGTTGCGTTCCTCCTCTAGCTTAAACATAAACCTTTCATAAGGAAGAACGATTTGGACTCAGTGGTTCTGGTTCTGTGCTGGAGTCGTCTCCAAAACCAAAACACCCAAAGAGCAAATGAGCAAAAGCTAACACACACCTGTGCTGTAATATTCCATAAGTTATGCAGAACTGCATCATTTATTGGAAAATTCTGAGCAGATTTACAGTTTTTAAGTTTAATGGTTTCATAAAACCATCCAGAACCGCTCCGACATGCAGAGTTATGTAAGGAGCAACATTTAGGCCAAGACTGGATCAGAAATGATGTGAATAAAAAAGCTTAGAAATATTTTATGAAGAAGTTTCTTCAAACAGATTTTAAAATCTTTTTCTCTTCCATATATTTATTTTACTGTCTTTAATAGAAACATCAGAATGTGAAAATTTCTTATTTGATAATCAGATAAATCATGAGAATAACCGATAGATTACTTGGTTAGTAATCGTCTGCAGTGGGCCTCATAACGAGCTGCTGAGTCAATATGACAAGGACAGGTGTGTGTGGAAATGCTCCTGATTATCCATTCTCACAGAGTGTGTGTGTGTGTGTGTGTGTGTGTGTGTGGGGGGGGTAAACAAGCGTAGCTTAGGCGTGAAGGCAGATGGACTGCGTTCTGCATAACTAACACACACATGCACCTCGGAGGCAGAGCGAGCTGCTGCATATGTGCAGTTTGTTTGTCTCTGGGTGTGCACGTGAGAGTGCACGTGTGCGGCGTGTGAGCATATGCAGACGCACGTGTCCAACAAATCCTGTGGAACAGCGCCGGGCATATGTGAGGGCGTGTGCAGCGCCGGGGGAGGACCGGGAGCGCAGAGGCGCAGGTGTCTCTGGAAATGCCATCTCTTTCATCGCTACCAGGGAGTGTGTGAGGTGTGTGTGTGTGAGTGTGTGTGTGTGTGTGTGTGAGGTGTGTGTGTGTGTGTGAGGTGTGTGTGTGGCTGCCTGATGACAAATGACAACAATGAGGGAGGCAGAGAGATGGAGAGCCGAGCTGGCTCCGGGTGGACTAACAGCCGGAGATACGAAGAAGATGAGGAAGACCTAATCGGTGATGAAGATACAATCATCATCATCGACCAACACAACGCCGACATCAGGGTCAGACTGTGACCCAACGTGTTACAGAACCACCGCCTGATCGTCCTATTCAGAGCAGAATCAGGCTAACCACTATTTTTGTGATTCCTGACGATTAATCGATTATCCTGGTGATTAATCGATTAATCACTCATAAAGCATGGAGACATGCTGCAGATTTTTCATCTAGGCCTTTTTATGCAATATTAGAAGTAGAATAAAAGATGCAAATAATCACATTATTCCTATTTAAAATAAAACATTTAACATTTTATTGCGTAAACTGCAACAGCAGCATTCCTTCAGTGAACGATTAATCGTTTACAGCAAATATTCATCTGCAGCTAAAAATCCTTCCAACATCAACGTGAGAAGCTCTGGCTTTTCTGCTTCATTTAACATCAGTAATGATCAATAACTGGATAAGAAGCGGTGTTTAGTGAGATTTTATTTTACAGAAGTTGAACCAGGAGAAGTTAAAACTTCCACTTATGGAGTTGAACAGATTTACATACAAATATTTTTTTTAATCTTAAATGAAAAATGTTTATATATCTCTTGTAGAGTTTTAGCTTTATTCCTGCAAATGCCCTTTTTAGAGTCTGCTTACTCCAGTTAATAAATTAGTTGACGATTATTTGAATAATCGATTAATCGTTTCTGCTCTATCATAATGTGACTACAGCTGCCCACGAGGGTCAAACCAAACTCTGGGTGACCAGGGCTCACCTCTAGAAATCAGCTCCAAGCTTTCAGATTAAAACGATTCAAAGATGAAATCTTTAACATCTGAGGAGGTTTTTGGCCGCGTTGAAGACCAAGCTGACGTTTTAGCGATAAATCCACCCAGCAGTGAGGAGCTGCTGGTCTCCTCTCATCATCCCCGCAGCGAGAACTCGGACAGCGGCCGCTGTAATAATCCGGAGCGCCGCCTCCAGCAGGATGAGAGTGATTCTCTCGGAGGTTAAGTGGGGTCACACGGATCCGTCCTCTGATCCCACTCGGGTTCTGGACAGATGGAAACGCATTACCGTCGGCTGAGCCGCAGATGGAAGCTGGAGATTGAAGCGCAGCGGCAACGTTTCTCTCATGAGCTGAATTATCGCCTCATGCTTTAAAAGGTCTCACTGAGGAGAAATACGATCCTCCGTTAGCGCAGCACAACACTGGAAAAATCTTTAACGTGTGTTTACAAACATTGGCATGATCACCACTCAGTTTCTAGTTTTCAAGATGGCCGCCGTTTTAAAGCCTTTTAAATCAGTCATAAAACTTTTCTTATTTTCACGACTTGGATGAACTTTATGTCATCTTCAACTTTAGTCATCCTATTGATGCAACTTCAACTTAATGGTTAGCGTTAGCGTCTGCTAATACTTCAATGCATTTAGCAGATCGGAGTTAATTTATGCAAATTTTTATGTGCTTAGCAGCTTAGCATTAGCTCCTGCTAATTTCTAGTGCTTAGTGGCTTAGTGTTAGTTTCTGCTAATTTTTTGTGTGTTGCAGCTCAGTGTTAGCTTCCTATACTTTTTAAAATGTGTTTAATGGTCTAGAATTAGCTTTTGCAAAGTTTTACTGTGTTTAGCATTTTATAGCATTAGCTTCCTCTATTTTTAATGTGTTTGGTGGTTTAGCATTAGCCTACTCTAATTTTTGAATGTGCTTAGAGGCGTAGTGTTAGCACAGCTAAGGTTCTTGTTTAGCCAATTAGTGGTTAGTCGACGTTTGGCTAGCTGTGACCGCCTCTGGCAATAACTACTGCCAATCTTATTGCAAACATATATTTTCCATTACAACCACGGCAGCCATTTTTGAAAAATATGTATATGATTTCAATAGATGCATTTCATTTGTTGAAGTATGACAGATCATAATTTGCTGATTTCTTCGGGAACCTGACGTGTTTCTGGATGCTGATCAGTTTGAGCCGTTTGCTGATTCCTCACAGAAACTCGGTTTTGTTGGTCATTTCAGTCGTTTCACCTGAATTAATTTGATCAGCTGGAGCGGCTCATTTATTCCAGCCAGAACAGTCAGATTAACAGAAGGAGGAAGTGAAACAGTGTTTGGTGTAAAACTCCTCCTGCAGGATGTTCCAGAGGTTTCCTGAAAGTCTCAGAGAAACGAGGCGCAGCCAGATAACCTGATTAGAAACGACACCAAGCAGCTGATGGATTCATGTTGGTCATTTTTAATTCATGACTCTGATCTGAAGACTGAAAGCTGTAAAATGAGGGAGAAGGTCTGACTTCATATAACATTTTGAAGTTCACATCATCATCATCATCATCATCATCATTCCTGCTCTTTAAAAACTAAAAACCTGTAAAAGTCTGTTTCTTTGGTTGCTGTGGTAATCACTTCCTCAGGTTCTGGTTTGTTATTTCTGAGCTGCTCTGGATCCTAAACTCAACCGTCTCAGTGAATCGTTGCTTAAGAGACCGAGATCAGCAGCAGAACCAACCTGGACCGGACCGACCAGAACAATCACACAGATTTAAACGTTTAGCTGCAGATCGTTTCTCCAGTTCATAAAAAATCTGCTGTGCAGAAAGTAAATCTGACACCACCAACTAACTTTGTTTAAATCTCCATTATTCTCATTTTATTAGTGTTTTCAGGCTCTGATCCGAACACTTTCACACTCATGCTTGTATTTTCATCTACATTAATGTTGCAGACTGATGGGAGGGTGAATAACTGTTTATAAAAACAGATTGGTGTGTTTGATCAGGGATGAACTCAGAGGAAACTCGTTGACATCTGCAGCATGTTTGCTGTTTCTTTCTCTTTAAATATCAAATTCTTCTGTTTCCGTCTCTCCATCATGTCTGCTTTCATCCGTCTCTCTGACCGGCTTTTCTTCTCGTCTCGGGTCAGTTTCCTGTTCTTCACCTTCAGCCTCTGACTCTTTCCTTCCCTCCTTCTCTCTCTGTGTTTGGAGTCAGAGTTGCTTTTACAACTCATATTTTATACATTCGGTTGTTATGCAGAGAGACTAACAAACAGTGCAACCAGGAGGCAGCGCGTGTATTCCTCCACCTCTCCATCATTCCCCCCTCCTCCCATCATTCTCTCTTTTCTTCCTCCTTTCTGTAAAGATGGAGGGAGGCGGAGATGCTGAATAGAGAGTTCTTGGCGTCCCTCCAGCTCCCATTTTCAACAAGCGAGCGACGTTTTAATGGCCTCTGCCGGAGCGCTCACAGACCAATGTGGGAATGTTTCTGCATTTAGATTTTTGTCTGCGACTGTGTGTGTGTGTGTGTGTGTGTGTGTGTATGGCCAGCAAAATAAATTCATCAGATGCTGAGCTCAAAGGAACATGTTTGTCTTCCTCCTGGGAGAAAGTGAATGATTTAAAACGAAATGATGTGGAGAAGGAGGGGAGGAAGGTGGTGCAGCGAAGGAGTGAATGGAGCGTCAGGGTGGAGGAAGAGGAGGAGGAAGACGAGGATGAGGAGGAGCTTGCTCCTTTTTAAACAACAGAAACAGATTGAAGGCATGCAGCGCGAGGAAGAGGATGAAGATGAAGAGACTTCCTGATGAGGACGAGACAGCAGACAGAGAGACTCCAGAAACATATGATGGACCGCAGGAGGCCAGCACGCACACACACACACACACACACACACACACACACACACACACACACACAGTGGGCCAAAGTGGGCGACATTAGAGTCTATTAGCTCATACTCATTCATTCCTAATCCTACTTCACACTGGGGCTGAAATTATTAATCAGATTTTTTGTATTAATTGTGATTAATTGATTACTNAGGAAGAGGATGAAGATGAAGAGACTTCCTGATGAGGACGAGACAGCAGACAGAGAGACTCCAGAAACATATGATGGACCGCAGGAGGCCAGCACACACACACACACACACACACACACACACACACACACACACACACACACACCTTGTATTTCTACCCACACTAAGACTTTATTAGCTCATACTCATTCATTCCTAATCCTACTTCACACTGGGGCTGAAATTATTAATCAGATTTTTTGTATTAATTGTGATTAATTGATTACTCGATTAATCGTTAACTGGAGACTAAAATAAAGGCCATTTGCTGAGAGAACATCATCGGAGCAGCAATGAAGCCAAAAATGCATGAAAATATAAACATTTTGCATAAAAAAACTGTCTATGAATCTGATCTACTCAAAATTCCTCTGGTGTCAGTTTAGCTTCATCTGGTTCAGATTCTGTAAGAAAAATCTCTCAAGCACCTTTAACAATTAATTTATTAATTGGTTAATCCAAAAATACATTAATATATTAGCCTTATAATCAAGAAGAGCCTTTAATGTTAGAAGTTTTAGCTGTAGATTCATTGTTTGCTGAAACAAACGTTGGCTGAAGTAATGCTGCTGTTGTATTTCAGACAATAAAATGTTTTCTTTTTTAAATCTGAACTAAATCATTTGTTTCTTAATCATCTTTTATTTCCTTATCTGAAAAAAATATGCAGAATGTCAATTTTTTACCCGATTAATCATCAGAATAATAAATTAATCATCAGAGTAATCAATTAATCGATTAGGGAAATTGTTAGTTGCAGCCCTAATTCACACCTCACCTCTAAACCTGACCTCTGACCCTACACAACAGGCTCCATCGTATTAGAAACGGATTTGGTCCCCATAAGGCCCATTGGTCCTCAGAAGGTTGGTGAATGTATCAAAAGTAGGCCTGTCGCGATTAATCGCACGATAAATTAAACCTATCGACCTCATTTTAATGATCGGCTTTATCGTCTCTTCCTGCCTTTTTTCTTTCTCTTGATGACACTGAATGAAAAAAGGCTCAGCTCCGGTGCTCTGCACTGACCCTCCCTTCCTCATTTCCTCAGTCTAATGTCCAGCGGACACCACACGAGTTTTCAGCCCATTTCCAAAACCTGAGACACATTAGCCACAGAAATCCTCGGTATTACGGTTCGATCGGGTTCACTGTGTGGTTTCCAGCCACATGGGCACAAAATAATGGCTACAAGTCCAGTTAACTAATTTTAAAACCAGGCATTAATCAATGCTTTACTAGAATCTACCTGTGATGCATGTGGCTAGAGTCAGCGTAAAGTCCTGACTGAATGAAAACCATTATAACCTATTTATGTCACGTTAACGAAGAACAGCTGCAAACTTACTGGGTTCATCAGCTGCGGTAGCAACTTGGCTCCAACTCCTCTCCTTGTCTTTTCTATATTCTTTGCACTAAATGTTGAATAAATATTCATGTTGTTTCCACATATCATCTCCGATGTTGCTGCCGTGTCAGCGGTTTGGGATTCCCCTCCGTAATTTCCCCCCAGAAAGCAGGAGGAGAATCCGGCTTTCTGATTGGCTACCTGTCACATTCAGCGTTCAGCTCCCAGTCGGGGAAAAAACCCTGATTTAGATCGGAGCGGCCATGACGACCTACATCACACTGCAGGATGATCGGTTACGACATCAGCAGCGATAATCTTAGATCGGCCAACGACCTAAGATTGTCGTAAGGGGAAAATGGGGGCAAAAACCGTGTAGCATGAACTGCATTAGGTGGTCGGATGTGCCCATCTTCTCTCTTTAAATCTACCGATTACTGAATCAGACTTAATAATCTGCATTCCTTTGGTTGAATGCAGTATTTATTTCCACTTTGGCTTCATGTTTAGTTTTTATTCAAGTACGTTTTTTGTTAATGGAGACTGAGGATCCATTTTATTTTTGGTTATCAGTTCCAGTGTTATGTGTTCTTTTGAAAATAAAGTGTATCTATGGCAGGAAATCGCTGCATTATTACGTCATTTCCATTAAATCAGTGACAAAAGGTCTTGAAACAATATTATCGTTTATCGCAATAATTTTTTAGAGAATTAATCGCTCAGCAAAATTTGTTATCATGACAGGCCTAGTCAGAAAAGGTCCTCAATAAGACAGATAGACAAGTACACACACACACACACACACTAAATGTCTGTCTTCAGAAGGCCTTTGCCTGAACTTCCAGTCATTTTGCATCCATTAGTACCTTAGCAGCAGATGGGTCCGGGCTTTGGGCCCCATAAGGCCCAGCTGGTCCTCATAAAGTGAGAAATGCTGACACACACACACACACACACACACACACACACACACACACACACCAGAGCCAACAAGGAAAAAGTGAAGCGGAGCTGGAGGTCAGAAGGTCATGAGGCGGCGATGAGATCAGGAACAAGTTCTGGTAGCAGGGCGGGGTAAAAGGGCGAGGGCAGTTAGAGGAGGGGGGTAAATTACAGGGTAGGAGGGCAGAGGAAGGAGAGCGGGAAGCAAACCACAGAGATAATAGGAGAAATGCTGAAGGCAGCAGTAATTATGGAGGAAGAGACGGTGCTTTAATTAGACCAGGATGGAGAACATGACATACACACACACTCGACACACACACTCGACACACACACGCCTATATGAAGCATTACATAATTCATTTCCTCCCAGTGTTTCTGCTGGTGGCATTTCATAATGAGACTGAAGAGCAGATGAACTCATACATGTTCTTCATCACACTCCTCCTCTTCCTCAGGTCCGCAGCGCTTTGCTCTTCTCCCTGATTTGATGACATCATCAGACCTTCTCTCTGATTTGATGACATCACCAGAGGATTTGAACCGGCAGCTTTTCGTCCTGAGGAAACGCGGAGCAGGAAGTTCAGACGGCAGGAAGTGATGAAGAGGAAGACGAGTTTCAGAGTCACAGCCCGAGGCGGCAAGGAGGAAGTTCAGCTGCAAACTTTTCTGGAAGAACCATCAGAACCTTCAGAACCTTCAGAACCAGAAGCTTGATGATGTCAGACAGAAAAAGTTTAAATCCGACGTTCAGTTGGAAAATTCTGCAGGATTCTGTTGAATGCTAAAGTGTGAGCGGATCACAGCGCCACCTACAGCTGCAGTTCCTCCCGTCCCAGACTGGACTTTACTGAGCAGAACCAAGTTTTTATCGCAATCAGAACACAGTCTGGTTGTGACCCAAACACCGTTCCGTCCCGACCCGTTCAGAACCGAGCCAGCCCAAACGGCCGGAGCCAGAACCAGAACTCCTCTGTGTGTGTGATGGTCGTGCTTCAGCTGCTGGACGGTTCCTGGATGTTACTGACCGACTCTGAGACACTCGGAGCGTTTCACACTCAGGCAGACAAACAAACAAAAACAAAAACAAAAACAATTACAGAGAGGAG
>NW_006800347.1:472636-481584 GCF_000485575.1 Poecilia formosa
TCTTCTGCTCCGCCCTGATTGGCTGCTTTGCATTCATTGTTTCTCACAGCGAACAGAGAAACACACCGATCTGTCTGTGCAGAACAGACATCTGCACTGTGTGTGTGTGTGTGTGTGTGTGTGTGTGTGTGTGTGTGTGTGTGTGTGTGTGTGGATGAGAAGTCCCAGCACAAGTGCTCAGTTTAGTAGAGCATTACAGCTGATCAATAGCTGTGGTGCAGAGGGAGATGTTGGCGCTGCAGCTCCACATGCACCGAGTGTGTGTGTGTGTGTGTGTTCAGGTAATGATATCACCTGAGGAACAGGTGGACCTTCATCATCGTCACTCTCAGTGGAGTGATCTGATGACATCACTAGCCACTGCATGGAGTCTCCATGTTCTCCCTGTGCATGCTGGGTAATTCGTCTCTCTAAATTCTCCCTAGGTGTGAGTGTGTGTGTGCATGGTTGTGTGTCCTGTCTGTCTCTGTGTTGCCCTGCAACAGACTGGTGACCCGTCCAGGTGACCCGTCCCGGTGACCCGTCCCAGTGACCCGTCCCGGTGACCCGTCCAGGTGACCCGTCCAGGTGACCCCGTCTCTCACCCAGAACGTTAGCTGGAGAGGCAGCAGCAGCTCCCGACCCACTAGGACAGGGTGTTAGAAAATGGATGGTTCTATCAGCTGCAGATAGAACCGCTCCAAACCCATTCAGAACAGAACCAGAACACGACACTGGAAACCAAACCTCGTCGGGTCCAAACAGCAGACGACATTTCCAAACAACCTGAGCTGAATTATCAGAACAGTTCTTGTTTCTCCTTCACGTCTGAACTGCCGTAAAACTTTATTTTCTCGTCACATTCGAGGCTGAGATGAAAACTTTAGGAAATTTTTAGATTTCTGTAAAGTTTCAGGTTTGAGGAGTTTCATTTCTCCACATTCCTAAAAACATTATTCCATATTTATCATAAAACAGGAGGAACATAGAAATGTGTTAGCAGATTGAATTGCTGCGTCTGCAGCCAATCGGACCTCCTGTCATCAGAACCTCTGGGTTCTGTCTGCCTGTTAGACATCAGCGTTGGAGCAGGCCGTCAGTTTCCTGTCAGAATGAATCTTTCCTGTTCCATCAGCGGCTCTGAAGCCGACGGTTCGGATGTTTCTCTGGAAGCTGCCGTTTCTCTGTGCTTGTCAGTAAATGCGATTAGAGGCGCAGCAGGAAGCGCAGCAGGAACAACCGTTTAACCGACTCCTGTCTTTCATTTCATTTAATCACAGCGTTTACAGAAACAATGAGCTCATCAGATCCGCCGCCTCAGACTCCAGCGCAGCGCTCCATGTTTCCAGTTTCACCTGCCGGACTTTCTGTCCTCCACGTCTCCGACGGTCACCTGACTCAGGCTTCCACACTTGATCTCTGTACTGACTTTAGTATTTATCTAAAATGTTACCAGCAGGTCCTTCTGGACTGAACTAATATGGCCGACTGTTAGTTTTCTTTCACTTGTCTGAAATCAGGACATCTGTCTCCATAGCAACGCTGCGCGTCCTGAAGGTTCCCAACTCGTCCCTCAACCGAGGGATGTTTCCCACCTGGATGGGTCTCCAGCAGCTGCCATGGAGGGTCATCTTGATTAGGGCTCAAACAATTAATCGTGATTAATCGATCTAAACAGATCGAGCAGAAACAGAAGAGGCTGAGTCATCAGCCTTGAGGTTCTCCTTCATTCAGTTCAAGGTGTTCAGGTGGAACCTTTACAAAATCAGACCAAAAATCCCAAAACAGGAACCAATTTAGGGCTGAACCAATCAGATTAATTGTGATTAATCAAATATATAATCCTCAACTAATTTAATAATGATTAATCGCTAACAACACAGTCAAAGCAGTAATGAAACCAAAACTGTACAAAAATATAAACATTTTGAATTTAAGATAAATAAAAACTAATTTGTTCTCCAATAACTCTTTAAGTTCTGTCAAAGTCTCACACTAAGCACTTTTTGCACCCAGTTGTCAATTTATTATTAATAAAAATCTGTATATTATCCCTATAATGTGTTTTAGCTGCAGATGAATCCTTCGTTTCAAGCAAACATTCATCCTGAACTTCTGCCAACAAATCAATCCAAACATTTTACAATAACCAATATGGTCGGACTGCATCCACAGGCAAAGTTCGACTGAGTGATAGAAACAACATTTTCTCACACAAGCAGCACTAAGCGGCTAAAGACGAAAACGGATGAAAACCCGGTAAAACGTCCCACCGACACCAACCGTTTCCAATCATACAGAATCACAGCGACACGTTTAAAAAAAGGCAAAAACAAAAACCAGCTCATTTCACGAAGCCAAAACCAGGAATTTATCCTACCTTTGCTGCTTTTGCTCAGAATCCACGTTAGAGGAAATATTTCCACTCAGGTCGCTAATCCAGTTCCCACTATTTTCAACTTTTCAGTCTCATTGGAAACCGTGTGAAAAACTCCGGGCTTCCCTTTTCACCGCTTCTTCTGCGTTTTATTGGCGGTTGGCAAACCAACGTAAGGTGCATTTACCGCCACCTACCGGACTGGAGTGTATCTGTTGGATTTTCCCTCGTTTTGATTGGTGTATGACGTTGCTTTGTGATTTTGTAAACTCCCTCTGATTCTATTGGCTATTGGATGTGTCAGTCACCCAAATCGACCAATGAGCTGCAGAGAAAATGTCCCGCACTGTTTCACACAGGTGAGGACTTCTGAGCAGTACTTTGACTCCTTTCTTGTTTCAAAAACGAAAAGAACGTTATTAGTTGTAATAAACATTTATACCAAGAAATCAGTTGGTGGAAAAAAAAAGTCAAGAAAAAAAGAGATTTAGAATTGCAATAAACGGATATTTGGGATATTCATCTGGACTTTAATCAACCAATACTTTTCCAAAATGTCTGTCTTATTTATTTTAGGGATTAAATTTAGTAAATCCTCGGAGTATGTCCTGTAGGTTCTGTAGGTTCTGGATTGCAACTGCACACCTTCAAAGGGAAATCCACAACATAAAATGTATTTTATCAGAATTTTATTATTATTATTATTTTTTGTCATTTTTTACAGCGTGCCATATTTATTTGTCTCACTCAGTAATTGGAGTAGACTTCCAGAGTATTCTCTGGAGTGTTTCTTTATGTTGATACCAGAACCGTTCACCTTGTAGTTCCTGAGTTTTACTGAATTCGTTTTCCAGTTCAATCTAAGAACAGGATCAGCAGAAGGTTTTGTTTTCCTTCAGTCTGGACTCAGGAAGTCGCAGCATCAATGTCGAATTTTTACCACTTTCATGAACATCTGCAGAGTTTCAGAACCAGAGTTTATCTGAGGACATCAGCAAGCTCCATCAACAACAGAGTTTATACACCTCAAAGCCTTCCCAGTGCTCCCAGTATGCTGCCCAGTGCCACCAGTGAAGCTGCAGCAATAAAAGCCTGAGGCGTCTTCATGCCGACCAGCTGAACGGTGGAGGAGTTTCTGTCAACGCCACAGAAACAACGTGGGACGCCTGGACACTTAGTCACTATGCTGAGCCACACACACACACACACACACACACACACACACACACACACACACACACACACCTCAAAGCTGTTCACACTGCTGAGACACACACACACACCACAACTCACATGGCGACCAGCGTGACACACACTGCAAAGCAACGATCAGCCTCATCAACTCTACCTGAGCCAATCAGAAGCTGAGAAGTTCCACCTGAGCAGGTAACTGCTCCACTTCTTCACCATCACATTCCTCATCTTCATCTAATAAAAACAGGAAGTCTGACCTGAACTCTGTGACCCAAAGCGACCTGCTGACCTTCAGAGTCGGTCTGAGAAGACGCAGCAGGTCTGACAAACAAAACTAAATCTGCAAATGAGAAATCATTTCTGATTCCAGAACAAACTGCTGCTGATTCTTCAACCATCAGTCAATAACCAGCCTGGCTACGGAGGAAAGAAACCAACCGAAGGAACTGAGGTCATGATTCAATGAGACAAACCGTTTATCTATTGGCCCTTGAGAGAAGGAACAAATCTGTGAAGGTCCCAGATCCCTTCTCCAGTTTCCTCCTTTAGGTCCCGCCCATCTCCCCTTTGGTCCCGCCCATCTCCCCATTGATCCCGCCCATCACCCCACGTCCCCGCCCATCTCCCCTCTGGCCCCGCCTACCTTCGCAGCTGCTGTGGCCCTCCTCGTAGCCGGCGCTGCAGCTGCACTTCCCGATGGGCACCAGCCACTCCCCCTCGGCGCTGCAATGCATCCTGGGAGGGCTGTCGCTGTCCACCTCCGAGTTATTGACGCAGCCGCCGCGGACCTCCACCAGCGTGGCGAAGGCGGCCTCGGCCACCGTGTCGGGGAACACGGCCAGGTTCTGCACGGTGGCCAGGCAGCGCTTGTAGTACACGCGGACGGCCACCAGGGCGACGCACGCGCCCACGTCCTGGAAGGCCAGATGGAAGCCCTTCCGGTTGAGGTGTCCGATCTCCCGCACCTCCGTGTTGAGCTTCATCTTCCTCTCCCCCAGATCGCCCTGCGTGAAGCTCTCGTCGGCGGCGATGGTGTCTATCTTGGAGTAGCGGTCCTCCCGGGTCACGGCGCCCAGGTCCCGGTCCGACTCCACGTACAGCAGGTTGAACGTCTCCTTGCAGGTACCGGCCACGCCGGGGATGCTGTTGCAGTCGCGCAGCGTGAACTGCAGCTCCACGAAGATGCGCTGTCCGCCGCGGCGCGCCACCCAGCCCGTCTGCAGCCAGTTGTTCTGCTGCGTGGGCTCCATCACGTTACACACCTGGTAGGTCCGGATCGGCTTGTACTTCTCATCCACGCCGCTGATCTCCTCCCACTGGCAGGAAGACAGAAGCCGCGTTAGCACAGCCTGACCCGGTGACCTGTTACGTCATCATCAGAAGTTAAATATTTTTGATTGCGCTAAATATTTAGGCTGCAAGCAAAATATTTTAGTAGCTAGCTAAATACTTAGCTGCTGTAGCGAAATATTTAGGTTGGTAATGAAACATTTAGCTCATAACAGGCTAAAAACAACAAATTATTGGCATTAATCTTTAACTCTGTAACTGTGTAACAGCTCCCTCCTCATCCTCCTCATCATCCTCATCATCCTCATCCTCCTCATCATCCTCAGCGCTGAGTCACTGTCAGCTGTTCAGTTTCATCCTGCTGAAATTTTTGGGAGGATTTTAAAACCTCCAAACAGAGAAAGTGTCAGCTGACGCAGAAACAGTCAGAATCTAAATTTGCTTCCAGCTTTGACTCACGCTGATCTGTAGAAGCTTTTCTTTGTTTCTGGGCTGAATGTGAGTCACTGAGGCTGATCTGGGATCTGATCCATCTGATCCTCACTCCAACAACACGGCTTGATTTAATGAACACATAAAACCTCAGAGCACAGTCCATGTTTTCATGACTATTAGATGATTTTCAGGCATTTTCAAGCAAAATCCATCATAAAACTCCTAAAAATGTAGAAATATTAAATATGACTGAGTTTTTCATGTTTCTGCAAACATATAAGTTCATGAATCTGTTTGGGGAATTTGTGCCAGGATTTTTACTCGCTCCATCTGCTCCTGTTGGAGAAACAAAAACTGTGGCGTTCAGGAAACATCTGAAAATCTAAAGTCATCTGAGGGATTAGATCTGATCTGCATGTGAAGCAGCAGGAGGCTGAAACGGATCCGTTCTGCCGAGCTCGGCCCGCTTCATTTGGATTCAACAGCAATAAAATGTTTTTCTGAAGCTTCCAGCAGCGCAGAAGGAAAAACATCAGAACATGCTCCATGTAAAACTGATCTGAATCAGGAACAGAACAATCACTGCATCTGGATCTCTGGCACAAACCGAAGCCGCTGCCATGAGACCCGATGACCCGAACTGATGAGGTTCTGGTTCTGGTTCCATCTGGTCCAGAACCGTCCGGCAGCAAGCTGGGACGCTGTTGGCACAAACAGCTGCTGCTCATTTATTACACACAGAGACACTGTGTGTGTGTGTGTGTGTGTGTGTGTGTGTGTGTGTGTGTGTGTGTGTGTGTGTGTGTGCTGGTCAGGTGGGAGTGTGTGACAAACAGTTCTGGCAGAGAGCTGTTCTTTTAAAAAGCCCATTTGTCTTCCAGCCATAACTTATCACAAACGATATCGATCGACACGGAGGAGAGCATTTATCTGCGGACCCACCGGGCCGCTGCCGGACCCACCGGGCCGCTGCCGGACCCACCGGGCCGCTGCCGGACCCGCAGCGCGCTGCCTGGATTACAGCCGCTGATGAATGGAGACGATAAACGCTCAGAGATGGTAACGTAGCCAGAACAAGGTGACTTACTCCGTTTGGGGGGAAGGAGGTCCAGCCGAGTTCTGCCTGCGTCTCCTTGGAGTTCAGCAGCACAACTGCAGCAACAGAGAGAACAAGGAGAAGGTCAGAGGTCAGCGAACAGGAAGGGTGGCGTCTTTACCTGCAGCAGGTCAGAATAACCAGCTGGAACGGGCCGGTTCCTCTGGAAACAGAACAATGAGAACGGATCAGAACCTTCAGGAGAAACAGAAACATGTCTTCACCTTCAGAACCACGGACAGAACCATGACAACCGCTTCAGAACCACGGACAGAACCATGACAACCGCTTCAGAACCACGGACAGAACCATGACAACCGCTTCAGAACCACGGACAGAGAAACAGGACTGGAACATTTTCAGAGCGCAGAAATGACTCATGAACACTGAGAGACCCGGAACCAGCTGAACCTGGTTTCAGAACCACAGAAACGGGTCAAAGCTGCTGACCATCCCAGAACCTTCCAGAACCAGCGAAGAAAATCTCTCCCAAAGCAAGAGATTGTTTTATTTACAGAATAAAGATTCCAGCAACAATGAAAGTTTCTCAGGTTTTCAAACATCATTAAATGGAATTTATTGTCAGAATGAATCCAAACTTTTATCATGACTGATGGTAAATACAAACGATGCCTGTTAAAACCCGCAGTGAGAATCATGAAGCCCGTCTGAACCGACCCAGAAGAATCAGAAAATATTTAACGTGTTGGAAGGAAAACAGTTTAACTTCAGGTGGATTGTTCCTTTATCTGTGAGCATGAAGAAAACCTGATTTCAGCCAGTGTGTGTGTGTGTGTGTGTGTGTGTGTGTGTGTGTGTGTGTGTGTGTGTGTGTGTGATTAAACATCCATCATCCTCAGGTCCTGATCGGCTCCTGGAGGCTCGTCAGAGGAAGTGAGTCCAGCCTGGTTGGTGGCGTCATGGCAACAGCTTCACGTGTTTTTCTGGTTGTTTCAGGACGAACTGAAACCTGAGAGGCTCGATTTTCACCTGAAACTTCTTCAACCTGAAACTGTTTCTCATGGCATCGTTCCGGATCGGTCGGGAATCTGGAGGATCGGAAACGTAAAAGGAAAATCCTCAGAGCTTCAGCTGGAGCCACTCAGCCCAAACTGATGAACATCTGGTGATCACTGCAGTCACACACACACACACACACACACACACACACACACACTGAACCAACAATCTGAGCTGAAACATCCAGAACATCATTAGAACTGGGTCTTAAAGGGCCGGTACCATCTGTTTTCCAGGCACATGGTTCCATTTTATAGCTAAATAAAGTAACTATGTTACATTCAGTTGTTATAAAAATACTGTAAATAAAAAATGTGACCTAAGAAATGTTAGTTCCTGATTTAGTGCCGTGAAATTGGGCCTCTGTCTCCTGCTCTTCCTGAAGCTCCGCCTCCAGCAAGTCGTCCCAACATGGTTCCTCTATTAACCCTTTAACATTTTTACCAGCGTTGCTCTGAGCAGCAGCTCCTATAACGAGCTCAGCAGCTGGTTGCTAATTGCTGCTGGCTAGTCTGAAGGAGCTGAGTGGGGGAGGAGCTGCGCCTCAGGGGCGGGGCTAGGTCCACCCAGACATTTTGCAGCTGAATGGTTGCCATGGAGACTAAAGGATTTCTGAAACATGAAAGAATCAAAGCAACACTGCAGATTAAAACGTTGAAACGTGACGCTGGCCCTTTAAATCCGCTCCTCTTCCTGCTCTTATGAAAGCCTCCACTCCGAGTCAGGAGGCGAAGTCACAACCACACTCTGACACAAATCTGAGATGATGCAGCAGAAAGAGGTCAGAGGTCAAAATAAACCTGGCAACGCAGCCGTGGGTCAGTGGGCCGAAGGCGGAGCCAGGAGGAACGCCTCCACCCGGCGGATAACAGGAAGGAGGAGGAAGAGAAGAGAGAGGGATGATCAGCAGAAACACAGAGACAACAGGAGGAAAGGATGAGACGGAGGAGAAGAAGAAAGGATGAGACGGAGGAGAAAAGAGGAGAAGAAGAAGAAGAAAGGATGAGACGGAGGAACAAACATGACTCCAGAGGATCGGCTGTAATCAGGTTCTCTTTAAACTCTAATGGGTCTGCAGGGGAGCAACAGGCGGGGGAGGGGCAGGGGGAGCCAGAGAAACTCTCCTTTCTTCTCCTCTTTACACAGATCCACTTAGTGAGCTCTCATCATCATCATCATCATCATCATCATCTCAGCTTTTCACTCATAATTTCCTTCATTACAGAAACAAAGCGGCCAAAGAATCCGCAGGGCGTCTCTGACGGCCTGCTGGGGGCGCTGCAGACTGGATCACACTGGTTTTACTGGTTTATCTGGTTTTACTGGTTTATCTGAACTGGTTTATCTGAACTGGTTTTACTGGTTTATCTGAACTGGTTTTACTGGTTTATCTGGTTTTACTGGTTTATCTGAACTGGTTTATCTGAACTGGTTTTACTGGTTTATCTGAAATGGTTTTACTGGTTTTACTGGTCTATCTGAACTGGTTTATCTGAACTGGTTTTACTGGTTTATCTGAAATGGTTTTACTGGTTTTACTGGTTTATCTGAACTGGT
>NW_006800347.1:482722-488039 GCF_000485575.1 Poecilia formosa
ATCTGAACTGGTTTATCTGAACTGGTTTATCTGAACTGGTTTTACTGGTTTATCTGAAATGGTTTTACTGGTTTTACTGGTTTATCTGAACTGGTTTTACTGGTTTATCTGAAATGGTTTTACTGGTTTTACTGGTTTATCTGAACTGGTTTATCTGAACTGGTTTATCTGGTTTTACTGGTGTATCTGAACTGGTTTAACTGGTTTATCTGAACTGGTTTTACTGGTTTATCTGAACTGGTTTATCTGAACTGGTTTTACTGGTTTATCTGAACTGGTTTATCTGGTTTTACTGGTTTATCTGAACTGGTTTTACTGGTTTATCTGGTATACTGGTTTATCTGAACTGGTTTTACTGGTTTATCTGAACTGGTTGAAACTTCCTGTGATTTTGGTTTAATTTCATGAAAATCAGAAACGGATCAGACGAAACTCGTCATTTACCGTCCCAACTTCCCTCCGACCTCTCGCCCTTATGGTAACCATGGTAACCATGGTAACCTGTCACTTCCTGTCGCACCAGCAAGGCTGGCTTTTAAATGTAAAAATGCAGAAAACCAAAGCAGCAGCTTTTCATCAGGAACTTTTAAAAAGGCATAAATAATAAAGATATTTCTTCTTACTTCTGCAGACTCTGAATCAGCGACAGAAGAAAATTCAAGGTCACCTTCAGGGAAAACTTTGTACTTTGGGTTGGAAATGAGACCTTCAAGAAGGTTTTGATGTGGCAGAAAGCATTAAAGCAGGAGGATGTCCTTCAAACGGAGTGTGTGAGGATGTGAGCGGCTCAGAAAGCATTTCACCTGTTTTCTTCTCCGTTTGATGTGGCTGATTTTATTTAGAGAGGATCCGCCGTCGCTTACAGGTCCAGGCGACACGTTCACCTCCTCAGGAGCTTCAGCAGGTCAGAGAAGTGGAGCCTGGCCTCAGGTTCTCCTTTCTACAGGTCTCACTCTGGAAGTTTAAAGGTTTGAGCCGCCATGGAGGCTGAGAGGACTGAGACGATTAATCCGATTAATCTATCCAAACAGATACATCAGAAACACAAAGAGTCTGAGCCATCGGCCCTGAGGTACGCTGCTTAACGTCCACTGTGTGGCGCTCTGGTGCAGCTTTCTAAAGAAATCAAACCAAAAACTCAGAAAACATAAACAAATGTAGGGCTGGAACGATTAATCGATCATTTAAATAATCATCAGCTAATTTAATAATCGATTAATCATTAACTGGAGTATATGGACTCTAAAACAGCAATTTGCTGACCAAACAAAACACCCAGTTATGAATCCAAAACTAAACAAAAACCTTCATATTTTACATTTGAGATGATAAAACTTCTCTGTATGGAAATCTGTTCCACACGAAAGTCAAGGAAAACGAACCCGTGATCGTCTGCATTGATGACTAAAAAGAAGATAACCTGACACACACACACACACACGCACACACACACACACACACACACACACACACACACACACACACAGGCTAACAGCAGAAACATGAATCAGACATGAAACTTGCAGTTTCTCCATCTTTCTCTTCCTGAACTAATGATGATTGTTTTGTTTCATAAATCATCATAAATGATTCAGAATAATTCCTCTATTTATTAAAAATCAACATTTATTCCGGTTCTCCTCCTGTCAGGCTCAGATTTCCTGGTTTTCCGACCGGAGCAGAATGAGAATGACCAGCTGTGGAGACGAGCGAAGAAAGGATTCATTCAGCCAATCAGAGAGAAGAAGAGAAACTGACGATTAATCCATCATTGTGACGTTTTAATTGATCATTCTGGTGATTAATCGGTAAATTTTTACATTGTGCAGATTTTTTTATTTAGCCACTTACGTGTTTTTAAACAATAGAAATACATCAAAATGCTACTAAACGATGATTTTATTCCCTTTTAGATAAGAAAATAAATATTTAATTTCAATAGCAGCTGAAGCTCAAACTTTCTGATGAACATCAACAGCGTGTCGCTCTGATCTGGGGATTAACTTATGAATGAACTGATTAGTAACTGGAAGGTGATTAATTGGAGATTTGTTCAGAACCAGGTGAAGCTAAAACAGTGGGGTGAGTTTTGGAAAGAACAGATTTATTTTTCATCTTAAAGGTAAAATATTTATATTTCTCTACAGTTATGGCTTTATTTATGCTCTGCTGTTCTTTCAACAAATGTCCTTTTTTAGATTCTGTATCCTCCAGTTAATGATTATTTCAGTAATTGATTAGTCGCGATTAATCGTTTCAGCATCCACGTTTTCTCCTTGTTATGCAACCCTGAGCCCATCTGTTAGCGTGGAGATGGCTAGTTAAAGGTGAGAGGAGCCGCTACCGACAGGCTGAGGCTAATCACTGGTTAGCATGTGTGCAGCTCAGTGAGGCGGAGCCTAACGAGTTTACATAACGAGGCGGAGTGGAGCTCATCCCGACGGCTGCAGGAGTCTGATCAGCTTTCCAGCGGATACTGACTGAAAACAGAAGCTTCCCGGTTCCGGGTCCACAGCTGTCGGATCAGGGCGTGTGAACCTGGAGACCATGCGCCGCTGCATGCATTATTCAGGCTGCGTTAGCGCCGCTGCAGCTGCAGCGTGACTCTGCTGGATCCGGCCCACGTGTCGGCCGCTAATATCCCCATGAAGCTCCGGCTGGAGTTCTGGGAAAACCTTCCATCAGGCTTTCCGAGTAGTTTTAAATAATACAGGTGTGTATCTGTGCCACACGCACACACACAGCCGGACCACACAACAGAAAAAGTTTCCTTCATCACTCTCCATCTGTTCGTCCCTCCTCTACCTGCCCCCCTCTATCTGCCCCTCTGCCCCCCCAGTGGGGGTGGGGAGGGGCAGTTACATAAGCTCTGAGGTTTTCTGCTGACTTTCTTTTCCCTTTAGATGAAATTAGGTCGTCTTCCCCCACCATGCTTTCCTTTCTGGAGGAACGAGAAACTCCTGCAGCGCTGCAGGTCTGACAGCCGCTCACACACACACACACACACACACACACACACACACACACACACAGATATGTGGGTTTTATTCTTCCCATGATGCATTGTAAAACAACCTCATACCTAAAACTCTCGGACATGACCCTCGCACAGAAACAGGATGACCTCTGACCTCTACAGTCAGGAAGTTTCTGAGAGCTGAGAGGAAGCAAGACCAGGGCTGCAACAATTATTTTAGTAATCAATTATTCTGATGATTAATCAGATTAATCAAATAAAAATGGCCACATTCTGCTCATTTAGCCTCTGAAAATGATTTTATTCAATATTAGAAAAACATTAAAAGAAGCAAATAAACAAATAATTCCTTTTTAAATAAGAAAACCTTTTGATGCATAAAAGGATTATTTTAGTCAATGTTTCATCATCTGAAGCTAAAAAACGTTAAAACATCAAAATGAGAAAATCTTTTTATTCTGTTCTTTCATCAAATCATCTTTTTTTCAGTCAGTTCCAGTTAGCGATTAATCAATTACTAAATTAGTTGATTATTATTTCAATAACTGATTAATCGTTTAATTTCTAACCCAAACCTTCAGTAGAGCTAACTGGTCTTCTCTGGTTTCTCCTCTCATCCTGAACCAGAAGAAGTCCAGTTAGCGAAGCGCTGACGGAGCCGACCAATCAGAACCACACACTTCCTGCTCGACCAATCAAATCGCATCAGGACTTTCACTAATTAATTGCATATTCTAATGAAATTATTCAGTTTTTTTTAACATATAAATGTTCCAGTCGGTGTTTCTGGTACAGCAGTGAATCTGAAACTCAGCAAAGTTTTTTCGCTTTAACTTTGTTAGTTTTATCTGCTTCCTGGTGACATCATTATTTCATGTCTAAAATAATAAAGGTTTCCTCTCAATAATTCCTTCCTGCATAATAATCCAGCAAAAGTCTGATGTCTTCTCAGGAAAACACCAATAAATCAATAAATCACACAATTAAAATATCCTCGATCATTTCTAGCTGCACGTTTGTTTTTCATGTTTCTACCAAGACAAGGCGACGCTTCTCCACCGATCAGCTGAACCTGAAACACGGCACACAAAGCAACTTTGGATTCAAGCTGAATGGTGAACTTTGACCTCTGGACCTGGTGGGATGAAACAGCAGCAGCTAAACATGGCAAACTGCTGCAGGTCTGGACCGACGCTCCGACGACACAGAGGAGGGCAATCCACCGAGACGCTAAGACAGCTAGCTTCACCGCTAACGAGCCGCCGTTAGCTTCACCGCTAACGAGCCGCCGTTAGCTTCAACGCTAACGAGCCGCCGTTAGCTTCACCGCTAACGAGCTGCAGTTAGCTTCGCCGCTAACGAGGCATTAGCTTGTTCAAAATCCACTTTGTTGTTTATTCCTGATGTTTAAAACGTCGTCCAGTTCCAGAGTGAAAAGTTGTTTAAAAATGAATCACTGACCTTTGTGAACTTACAGTGTTATAACATTTTTATACTTTTAGTTAATTGTTCATCACAATAATTTCTGTCTCAGCTCCAGACTCTCCGGCTGACAGGAGGAGGTTCAGGTATCTGGTAAACATCAGCTGCTTTCTTGTCTTTGAGGAATCCAGACGGCCTGAGAATCTGAAACCAGCCAAACCTTCATGTTCACCAGCTTCTCTCTCAACATGAAGATTTACTGAAATGTTAGCTTAGCTTCAGGGAGACTCCAACAGAATCACTCTGACTCCAAACATACAGAAATAAAGATAAAACTAAAGTTTGTATAAAATCTGCTGCTGCTGAAAAACTACAAATTCTGAAGAATTACAGAAAACATTTGATGTGATGGGAATCCTTCAGGAGCCGTTAGCTTAGCATTAGCATGGTGGGGTCTGGGTTAGGCCTAACCTCTAGATCCGATGAAGGAGATGGATGTATTTATGTCTCCTCCATCCGATCAGAGCCAACAGCAGCTTTTCTTTATTCCCACTGATATTTTCCTCACAGCTGCAGGATGTGGATGACCTGCCATCGACTTTCAGCTTGATGGGGGTTAAAACAGAAAGGTCGTCTGTCTCGACCTCGTCGACACCTTGTATTGAGCAGCCGCGGCGCCTCACGCTGCGCGCAAAGGTCGAGTCCTGGGGGGTCGGCACTATCGAGTGAGGGGGAAACAATCCGAGCGCCTTCCTCCGACCGGCCCGGCTGATTCATGCTCCGCAGAACCACAGAGGAAACAGACGGCTGCTACACCACGCAGAAACCAGGCAGAAACCAGGAAGAAACCAGGCAGAAACCAGGAAGAAACCAGGCAGAAACCAGGAAGAAACCAGGCAGAAACCAGGAAGAAACCAG
>NW_006800347.1:488469-500739 GCF_000485575.1 Poecilia formosa
CTCTGTGGGTCTCTGTGGATCTCCGTGGGTCTCTGTGGATCTCTGTGGATTTCTGTGGATCTCTGTGGGTCTCTGTGGGTCTCTGTGGATCTCTGTGGGTCTCTGTGGGTCTCTGTGGATCTCTGTGGGTCTCTGTGGATCTCTGTGGGTCTCTGTGGATTTCTGTGGATCTCTGTGGGTCTCTGTGGATTTCTGTGGATCTCTGTGGGTCTCTGTGGATCTCTGTGGATCTCTGTGGGTCTCTGTGGGTCTCTGTGGATCTCTGTGGATTTCTGTGGATCTCTGTGGGTCTCTGTGGGTCTCTGTGGATCTCTGTGGGTCTCTGTGGATCTCTGTGGGTCTCTGTGGATCTCTGTGGATCTCTGTGGGTCTCTGTGGATCTCTGTGGATCTCTGTGGGTCTCTGTGGATTTCTGTGGATCTCTGTGGGTCTCTGTGGGTCTCTGTGGGTCTCTGTGGGGCCAGCTGCACGTTGTCCAAACAAACCAACAGAAACAGCTTCCTCCTTCACTTCCTGTCGTCTCATTTGTCGTTTCCGTCAGCAGTAACAGTCGGCTCTTCATCATGTGATCCTTTTCAGTTCCAAGACATAAAACCAACTCAGCGCAAATTATTATATTATAAAACATTCTTACACCGAAGCGCCTCAGTGTCCAACCAGCTGACTGCATCATCATCATCAGCTGCAGATGGCGGGATGAAGGTGCAGAGCGGCCATGACGGCTGCTGCCGCCGGAGTCGGAGCTGCTCATCTTTCTCACACTCTGATAGGAGGAAGATTTGAATCTCCGTCCATCGTTTGTACAAAAACCCCCCCAAAAAACAAGCAGGAGAAATTTTGTCCCGCGACTCAAAACTGAGTGAAGTGAATTAAAATGCAAATCCTCCATTTCCCAGATTCCTGCAGCAGATAAGCAACAGGATCTGTGTTTCTTTCATAAAGCGCAGGCCTGTGTGTGTGTGTGTGTGTGTGTGTGTGTGTGTGTGTGTGTGTGTGCGTGCCAGGCCTGGATCGGAGCCGAGGTGAGCTGGTAGGAACTGATGACATTCAGTATTGTCTCCCTGCTGCATCTCAATCCTCTCAGACGCCCAGCAGCTTCCAGTCCAACAGACTGAAGTTCAGACCCATTAACTGATATCTGTGCTGATCAGTCTGATGTCACATCAAGTTTTAATCTGATCAGAGTTCACTGGATGAACCTCAGGCAATAAAATGTTGATTTTCTTATCAAAAGGAAATGAAATTACTTGTTGATTTGCATGTTCGATGCATTTCTGATCCTGGATAAAAAGGTTTAAGTGGTTTAATGAAAAATCTGCAGAAAGTCACAATGTTGATCTGATTAATCGTCAGAATAACCAGTTACAAAAATAATGGTTCAGTGCAGCCGTAGTTTGTTGAAATTTCCAATTAATTATCAAGATAATTGATTAGTCATCAGAATAATCGATAGAATAATGATCCCCAAACTAATGGTTCTGCTGGGTCGTAGCTTCAGTCCCCCAGCAGACAGAAACGGCTTTAGATTCATTAATATAATCACATCTTATTATTCTAATCAGTTACTCCAAATGCTGCCTGGTGACAAATTGCTGCATTAGCTAAACATGAGCAAACGTTTGGCCCCTGAGGAGACGCCAGCCTCGGCTCCCACTGACTCAGATCTGGAGACGGGAATGTTTTCACTCATGCACAGAAAACACATGTTGCATGTTTATTATCAGATGCTGTATAAATGTTGCTCTAATCAGGACAAGCGGCTCTGATCCAGAACAAAGACGGCGGCTCCGGCTGGCAGAAACAAACCAGAATCAGATCCATTATTCACACTTATTACTGCGGGACGGAGCTGGATTACATCCACAAAACGCCTCATAATTACGTCTAATTCCAAAAATCCATCATTTATCCGTCATAAAGGGACTGAATCTGGCTGTTAACCGTGGTTCTGCGGAGCCATTATCAGTAGACAGCATGTGTCAGAAACGCCACAGCTGGTCTGCATCACTCAGCAGGATGATGGTGGCTGTCACCATGGTAACAGCTGAGGTGATCATTACTAGAGACAAGAATTAAGAGCAGAAGGTTGAAGTTTTTGGACAAAAACTTAATATTTAACAGGATGTGTAAAAATGGCCGCCGTCTCAGGAAGGATTTAAAGTTGAGCAGCAGCTGATGAAGCATCGGATTCTTCCGCTGCAGAATAATAAAATCAGATCAAAGCAAAAACCATCATACATGAATCTGATTTAGTTCAGCACCAGAATAAGACATTTAAAAATAAGGATGACGTCGTAATAATAGCAGGAAAAAGTTTTAATGAGACAAAAGGTTTTAGAGTTAAGGCAGAACTGGACCTCTCTACAGGACCGGTCAGACTGTGATTCTGTCTTCCACACAGAATCATCTCAAAGTCCTGCTGCTGATAATAAATTAATAATAATAAGTTAAAAGATGCAATATTTCCTTATTTGTTATAAACCAGTGAAGATTCATAAAATGCTGAACTTTCCTCATTTCAGTTTCAAGTTTATTCTGCAAACAAACAATAATCTGGTAACTACATTTTATTTTTCTGCTTTGCCGGCCGGACACATGAATGTGGCTCTACTCTAATCGGATCAGAACCGGGCCAATCAGATTGTTCAGATTTGGGTCGCAGTTTCCTGCTTCAGAACGGAGACGAACCCGGAGCCGAAGGAAGTTCAACACTGGCAGGTGGAGAAACGGAGGAGATCCAAAGCAGTTTTCAGAGATCTGTGGAGTCGGGTTTGTTCAGGAAACCGAGCCGCTGACCCGGTTCTGTCCAGCAGCAAAAAGAACCCACAGATCAGAGCGCTGCGTATGAATAATTGTGACCCTGTGTTGTTGTGAAATCCTGGAGCAGAACAAATGATTCATGAAACTGAGAGACTGACAGATTTACAGTTTGTTCCTGCCGAGACGCTGAGTCATCACTTCGAGAAACATCCGAGAGTTTCAGACGAAAACAAGGAGAGGAAGAGGAGGAACAGGAAGAGGAAGAGGAGGAGGAAGAGGAACAGGAAGAGGAACAGGAAGAGGAAGAAGAGGAAGAAGAGGAACAGGAAGAGGAACAGGAAGAGGAGGAAGAGGAACAGGAACAGGAAGAGGAACAGGAAGAGGAAGAAGAGGAAGAAGAGGAACAGGAAGAGGAAGAAGAGGAGGAAGAGGAACAGGAAGAGGAACAGGAAGAGGAACAGGAAGAGGAAGAAGAGGAAGAAGAGGAAGAAGAGGAGGAAGAGGAACAGGAAGAGGAACAGGAAGAAGAAGAGGAAGAGGAAGAAGAGGAGGAAGAGGAACAGGAAGAGGAAGAGGAGGAAGAAGAGGAACAGGAACAGGAACAGGAACAGGAACAGGAAGAGGAAGAAGAGGAACAGGAAGAGGAAGAAGAGGAACAGGAAGAGGAACAGGAAGAAGAGGAACAGGAAGAGGAAGAAGAGGAACAGGAAGAGGAACAGGAAGAGGAAGAAGAGGAACAGGAAGAGGAACAGGAAGAGGAACAGGAAGAGGAAGAAGAAGAGGAACAGGAAGAGGAAGAAGAGGAAGAAGAGGAGGAAGAGGAACAGGAAGAGGAGGAAGAAGAGGAACAGGAACAGGAAGAGGAACAGGAAGAGGAACAGGAAGAGGAAGAAGAAGAGGAACAGGAAGAGGAAGAAGAGGAAGAAGAGGAAGAAGAGGAAGAAGAGGAGGAAGAGGAACAGGAAGAGGAAGAAGAAGAGGAACAGGAACAGGAAGAGGAACAGGAAGAGGAAGAAGAGGAACAGGAAGAGGAACAGGAAGAGGAACAGGAAGAAGAGGAACAGGAAGAGGAAGAAGAGGAAGAAGAGTTTACTACTGTACAGCCTGTAAACACTGGACAGAGTCTCCTCCTGCCGACCCAAACCAAACCGACCAGAACCGACCTAGGATGCTAGGATTGATAATTCAGTTTATTTTGTAATTTCTGCCACTAGCAGAGTTTTGATTTGCTGATTGGATGGAAACGATCAATCTGATTGATTGATTGATTTTATTGGTTGTGAATAGAGCTGCTTTACTACCTACTTTATAATTTCTGTTTTGGTTTTAGACCCGGGGAGTCAGAGTGGAGCGAGTGTTTCAACAACGACTGAAACGATTAATCAGTAACTGAAATAATTGTTAACTAATTCAGTGATTGATTAATAGTTAACTGGGCTCTGAAAAATCCCGGTGACACAAACACAACGCCTCGGGAATCGTTTGCTCAGGAAAACTGCGATTCTTGAATCTGCCCCCCTTCAGCAGACAGTTCAGAAATAAAACTCAGAGTTTGAAGCCAGTTTGTCCATTTTTCAGAGAAACACACACACACACACACACACACACACACACACACACACACACACACACACACAGAGGCTGGTAATTCACTATTAATTCAAGGCACTTCATCGCTGAAACTCTGCCAACTTGAATTGTCTCACAGAGATGATGGACTGAAAGAAGAGGAAGAGAAGAGTTTCATGTGAAACGACATCACTTCCTCTGCATAAAATAACCTGAACACCGCGGTGATGTGACCAGCGATGCTGCGCTGACAACATGAACGTCCGCTCCGAAGAGCCCAGGAAAAATAAATCTGCTGCAAAGTCAGATTTAATAACCGGATCAAATTATGGAAAATCAGGAAACGCAGAAACAAAAAGTCCAGGAAACTAAATCAAAAGATCCAATAAGCTCTGATAAAACACAAGTTTATCCACCAACCCAAACACACACACACACACACACACACACACACACACACACACACACACACACACACACACACACACACACAGATAAAGCTGATTAACAAAGAATCCCAAGGTGCAGAAAAGTCTGCGATGCTGTTTGTGAGGCTACATGGTCAAAAATTAACAATTCCTGTCAGAGAAAAAGATGGAGGTTAAGTGTTATTCATGAATTTATGTCACAGATTAAACTAAATATTTAATGAGATTCTAAATATTTACAGCATCTGCTCCACCTCCAGCTGCTGTGGCTCTGAGTCAAACCAACCTGTTCCCCTCCTGGCCTGTGGGGGCGCTGCAACAAGAACCACTGAAGGAAACGACACAAAAACCTCTGAAGACACTGAGAGCAACTTCCTTCTTCACCAGATGGAAACAAGATGGAGATTTTAGCGGTTGGAGGATTTCTCTTTAGGCTAAAGACCAGGAGCCATTTCTGCTGCTGGTGCTAGGCTAGCACGTTAGCTTTGGTTGTGTTTACCCAAAATCCCCTGCGCTGTAGTGCACTTCCTGCTTCTGGTCCACTTGGTGTTGACATATCAAACCAGAGTTGGACTGAACCGAAACCAGACGAGGTGTGGAGGACCAGAGAGGATCCGATTGTCTTAAGAAGTTTCTCAGGTTTCTGCGTCTGAGCTGCAGGTTTTTCTAGGTTCGTCTCCAACCCTCTGATTGGTTGTGCGTCTGTAGGAAAAGATGTTTATATAACCAGATCAGCTGACCGGCTCCTCTGTGGTTCTACATGTCGATGTTATTTTGTCGTTAAATGTCAGAGAATCGTTCAGAGGAACTGTTCAGCAGCTGCTTCTCTCTCCAGTCAGAATTAAACTCCAGATCCAAACTTGTTGTTTGGGGAGCGCCGTTCATGTTGCTTTGGTGATTGACAACCTCTGACTGCTCTCCCCATACGACTGATTAATCAGAATCGCTGCTCCCTGATTGGCCGGCTGACACACTGACACAGTGACTGACAGCAGGATAACCTGATTACCGGCGCGACCTGGCAGCCCGTCCAGGCTGCAGCGCCTCTGCTCTCTGATTGGCTGCCAGGCTAATTGACTTGCAAAGAGGAAGCAGCAATTAGAAGAGAAACAACAGGAGCGCTCCACCCGGCCGTCCTCCATGATGACTTTCTGATTGCAATCACGACCGCCGCATAAAGAGACGCACATAAACACACCGTCACCGTGGAAAACGCCGCCTGCGTTCAGCCTGTAGCAGCGATCTGATTGGCCGGAGCGAGAACAGGACATGAACACCGGCAGGAACGTTCAGCGCTACCGTAACGTCCAGACGTAACGTTCAAACTGCGATGCAGATAAAATATGACTTTTCACCAGCAGACAGCTCAGCGGTGAGTTCACCTCGAGACAAGAGGGAGAGAGTGACGAGTTCAAACCACTTCAGAGGGAAGGAGGAAGATGAAGATAGAGATCCAAAACTATTCCTGTTAATCGAGGTTCAACTAAAGGAAAACCTTTACAGAAAACTGTCGTCTGTCATAAATCTCTCTCATGTATAGTTCACCCTCCTGGCCACTTGGAGGAGACATTTTCAACTTTACGCTCAGTAAATGGCAGATGGAAGGCATCGATAAAATTCCTCTCCGAGTGTGAACCGGACCCAGTGGCGCAACTGCACATTATTCAGGTGGATGCGAAAACATGAACCCCCCCGAGGGAAGAAACTTCAGGGTGAAGGACCGACGCTGCATACCCACTTTTTGCGCCTCTGACCGGACCCTAACCCCCGAACCGGCTTCAATCCAGCTGACTTTGATCCATTCAATGTTCCGTGATTTCCAAACTCTGGCTGAAGTGGAGCTCGTAGTTCCAGCCTCCAGCAATTCATCCAGAGGTCAGGAGAAAAGATCATGTCCATAACCTCAGTGCGATTATTTAATTTTATTGTGATTATTCTGACTGCAGTCGGCGGTCTCAGAGGAAGTTACATGTAACATTAGAAAACAACCTTTCTATGCAAATATCATGGTAGATACCTGCAGCTTTTAGACGAGTGCGGTCTTTATGTGAAAAATTGTAAAGTGAGTGGGTGTGGCTCACATTCAATAGACCAGAAATTACCGTAAATGTTGTAGTAGCCTCGAAAGGACTCCTTAATAAAGCCTCAGCGTTTCCCTCCAAACCTCAGGAACCAATCACGGTCCAGCAGAGACAACCTCAGGAACCAATCACGGTCCAGCAGAGACAACCTCAGGAACCAATCACGGTCCAGCAGAGACAACCCAACGTCCAGGATGTTTTCTGACTTTCATCCACCATCTTGATTCTGCCCAAAGGTCTCCATAGAGAGGTTTGGTATCTACGGCGCCCCTGCTGACCAGATAACTCAGTAATTTGTCCACTTCAAGGACTGATGAGGAAGTCAGTAAATCAGAGGTTTGCTTCAGCTCTAATGGTTTGTTTATATTCCCCCTGCTGCCTCTGAGCCTCCAGATAAGCTGAGCGTTTCTCCATGTCGGCGTGTTAACTCCAGCAGGTCGTTACCGGCGCCGCTGACCTTCATCAGGACCATCACCATCACTCCATTTCCAGGAAGCCTCTCCGCAGGAGGCGTCGCTGCGGTCGGGACGCGTCGTAAAGCCGCGCCGCCGCGGGATTTATGGATTTATTCATCAGCTTCTGAAAAGGTCAGGCAATTTTCCAGGTCGCTGCCCAAACAAACCCACACAGAGGATCCAGACGATCCGGAGGATCCGGCCGACCGGAGGCCATGTTGGCAGGTGCGCACACACCACCAGCACGTGCGCGCCCACAGCTTAAGTACCGCGCACGTGCTAATGGTGCGGGGGAGAGTTTGTGTGATGCCGGTAGCTGTCTGCACGGCGGCTGCTGTGGTTAATGAGTTTGAAAGGTCAAACGCCTCTTCCTGAGATTAATGGGCTTCCCTGGTTTACGAGCCGCAGACCGACACGGATCCGACCGACACGCCGCGGCGTCAGGAGGCCCGCGGGCCGCCGGCGGACCGCCAGGGGCCGCAGGGTTGGTCATTACGTCATGTCAGCGTTTTGTTCTCACTGCGGCTCAGTACGTGACTAAAACTCTCCTTCTGTTGTTCTACAGCCATTAATAACTTTTTGTTGATGATTGTGTGAAGTTTATTTTTTTAGAAATGGGAAATTACATTTTAATTAGCATTAGATTAAAGCCAGGTGGCTAATTTCCATATGGCGTTTGATGTTTAATAATAATAATAATAATAATAATAATAATAACAAGCAGCCTCAGTACTGCACACTAAAACTCTTCATGAAGGAGAAAAGCAGGTAAATAAGCAGCTGATCTATAATGGTTCAATAATCCTGACTTTAAGTTGATAAGTGGAACAGATTTAACATTGACGAAGTATTTCCTTATCTGAAAAATAATAAAGTAAAACTTCATCAAATTCTCATTTATTTCTCATTTTAACATGTTTATATTGAAGTTCTGATAAAATTACTACTTTATTCTCTCAGTCTTCTGAATTTAAATCTAAATATTCTGGTGGAGTCGACCTGAATCCAAACAGAAGCTTTAAAACGTTTGGCTAACAAGATGGCCGCCCTGGGCGAGCTGACATCACCATGGAAACACATGAAAGCATTGGGGGGAAAAAATCCACATTTTCCTGAAATTAAATCATCAAAAACCAAAAATGTTATGAATAAATGAAAGTCCGTTTATAATCCGGCTTTAGGTCGACCTTCTGATCGGCTCCCGGTGAAAAATCAGGTCCATCAGTTATTGATTCCTTTAAAGAATCAGGTCTGTTTTCCAGGGTCCGCATCACTTTGTGGGCAGTACTGGGAGGACTGGGACCAGACTGGCTGAGGCTGAGAGGAAGGCCAACACGGTTAACCTTCGTGCTCCTCTTCCTCAGCTGCTCCCTGACACACGGAAACTGAGGGAGAAATGGGTCATGAAAGGTCAAACTGGGGCTTTAACTGGGAATAAAGATCTGGATGCAGTAAATAAAGAAACAAGAGGAAAAGGTCGGGAAGGCAGGAGGATTGGATCAGACTTCATCTGCTGCAGATCTAATCATCCAGAGTCGCAGAGAACAGCTTCTCTCTCTGAGGCGGCTGTTAGTGTCACAGGAACCAGACAAAACGTCTCTGTTTGGTTCCCATCATGCCCCCCGCATTAAAGCACTGACTGTTTACACCCAGAGCGCCGCGTCCTGCCAAACCCGCGCTCCACCCAAACAAACCGCCATTCATCACATTTACACCCCGAGGAGGCTGCCAGCAGCCGCTGCCTCCATCCGTCAGCAGGAAACCCAAACTCCAGGAACGCTTCGCTCCCTCCTGCTCCGACGTTCTGCACACAACCTTTGCAGAACCTTTGCAGAAACCCTGGAGGTGTTTGAAACCTGAACTTTCTACTGCAGCTTCAGAAATGTGGGCATATTCATCAGGTGATGAATATGCATCATCAGACGATGCCTCTGTGTCTCATTCGTATAAATAACCCAGCTGGAGAAACCGCAGAAACCAGACGAGCTTCAGATGAAACTAAAACATGGAAACTTCCTGTGTGAATGTGGAGATTATCCATCAACACACACACCTCTGATCTGACCTCTGCTGCACAGAAGGTCGTTTGTAGGTCACATGAGTCGGCCTCAGGCGCCGAGGTTCAGTCATCTGGGAAATCAGACAATACTCCACTCAACGTCACCAAATGATTATTTATGAAAACTCTGACGAAGTTGGAAATTTGATTAATAATTTTTGTTTGTTGTAAAGCAGATTTTGTTTCACTGTTTGCAGCAGTTCATCCACATTCCTCTGACACGCCTCCTGACCTGCATCGTCTCGGTTTAATAACTTATATTCTAACAAGATGTTTAAAAATAGTTCAGCTGATTTGTCTGCCTCCATGTCTAACAGGAAGTCGACACTGATTGGCTGACATCGGCTTTAGCTCTGTCTCCTGAAAAACGGCGATCAGTAGCAGAGACGTTTTTATTTGGATGAAAACTTTTCCATGTTTACGATATTTCTTAAAAACAACGTGTGGAAAATATTTGTTTTATAAAACAGATTTTGTGAATATTGCATCCATTTGTGCTCATTAGTGTTGCTCTGCCTGATGGTCAGCTCTCTTTCCCCGCCTTTCATTTCATCCTGTTTTCCTCTCCTCCATCCTTTCATTTCATCCTGTTTTCCTCTCCTCCATCTCTTCATCTCATCCTGTTTTCCTCTCCTCCATCCTTTCATTTCATCCTGTTTTCCTCTCCTCCATCTCTTCATCTCATCCTGTTTTCCTCTGCTCCATCCTTCATCTTATCCTGTTTTCCTCTCTTCCATCCTTTCATCTCATCCTGTTTCCTCTCTTCCATCTCTTCATTTCATCCTGTTTTCCTCTCTTCCATCTCTTCATATCATCCTTTTTTCCTCTCTTCCATCCTTTCATTTCATCCTGTTTCCTCTCTTCCATCCTTTCATCTCATCCTGTTTCCTCTCTTCCATCTCTTCATTTCATCCTGTTTTCCTCTCTTCCATCTCTTCATTTCATCCTTTTTTCCTCTCTTCCATCCTTTCATTTCATCCTGTTTCCTCTCTTCCATCCTTTCATTTCATCCTGTTTCCTCTCTTCCATCCTTTCATTTCATCCTGTTTTCTTCTCCTCCATCTCTTCATTTCATCCTGTTTTCCTCTCTTCCATCTCTTCATTTCATCCTGTTTTCCTCTCTTCCATCTCTTCATCTCATCCTGTTTTCCTCTCCTCCCTCCCTTCATCTCATCCTCCGTTCCTCTGACCTTCCCTGCCTTCCTCCTCTTATCTCAGCTGAAGTGACGGCGTCCCCGAGGCTCTGACAGGAGGACGCCGCGGCGCCGCGGCGGCCATGTTCACAAATCACTCTGACCGCTCGCGCTCTGTGAGGTCAGACATGTGATCCAGGCAGAAGCAGCTTCTGCCTCCTGAAATGAAATCTGAACCAAAGTTCTACCAAAGAAACAGAAAAAATGGCCAACTGGAGCGTCACGTCGCCCCCTCCAGGAAGAGGAGTGAAAGTCTTCACAGAGGTTGGATTGTCCCTTCCAGGCTCCCATACGATGCTGAGATTCTCCCAGTTCTCAGTAAAACTCAGAGGTTCTCATGTGTTGAAGCTTTTGGTTTCATTTTGTAGAGTTTAAAGCTTTAAACGGCGTCTCTGACGTGGCTAATGAGGGAGAACCTCAAGGCTGATTCCTCAGTTTCTGCTGTATTAAGATTCACTGCTTAATTATTTAAACTTCCTGTGAGTTTATTCTGGAAACCAGCAGAGTTAACAGGTAGAGCATCAAAGATCTTCATGTTTAAGAAAACAGAACAAAGTTTGCAGCTGTGAGGCAGACAGCTGGACGAAGACGTCTGACGACGAAGACGTCTGACGAAGACGTCTGGTTCCTCACATGGAACCCAAACCAGAACCTGCAGCAGGTTCTGCTCCTGCTTCATGTTTCCATCCAGTAAAAGTGAAAACCTGACGATGAAAAAATTTCCTTCAGGCAAACCGATTCTCACTCCGAGTCGGACAGAAGAAATAAAGTCCTGAACGTTAAGCCTGAACTTTCCAGGTGAAAGATGGAAACTTTGCTCACATTTCTGTCAGTTTGGACCGGAACCGACCCGCTGATCCTGATTCCACTGAATCTCTGCGTTCAGATCCGCATCACGGTTCATCCACAGCAGGAAACTGGCAGCTTAAGGAAAACTTTTCTGTTTCTGGTGAAATGATGAAACCTGCAGCGTTTCTCCTCCGAGCTCAGATTAAAGTTCTGATCGGATCATTTCCCTCCTGGATGCAAAAACTAAAATATTACCAAGAATTTCTGTTTAGTTTCTAGAGCAAAAAAAAAAAAAAAAACAGGAGCGATAATCCCTTAGTGTTGATAAAATGCAGATTATTCAATTTACGGATGAAATAATCTGAACTGGTGCTTTTTATATGAATAAGAAATAGAAATAACTGTTGTAGATCAACACCGTTTAAAAAGTTACATAAATGAAGAATAAGAATAAAAAAACTTTTGTCACATTAGAAACAACACAAACGAGTTAGTTTAGAACCGATACCAACTGTTAGTTACTGAGTTAAAACGGCTCCTGTGCTGATGAAGATATTTAAACCAAACAGATTCAGAGTTTTTACAGTGTAGATGTTGATTCATCCGCTGATAAAATCATCCAGAAAAAACGCAGCTGCAGGTGAGGATGAGGAGGATGAAGATGATGAAGAAGGTGAGGATGAGGAGGGTGGGGGGGTAAATGAGATCCCGATGAGATGCCAAGGTGTGTTAGTGCTGAGGTGTGAGGAGACCTGGAGGGAGGAGGGCTGGACACACACACCTACACACACACATATCTACACACACACCTACACACACACCTATCTACACACACACATATCTACACACACACCTACACACACACATATCTACACACACACCTACACACACACATATCTACACACACACCTACACACACACATATCTACACACCCA
>NW_006800347.1:501669-509616 GCF_000485575.1 Poecilia formosa
CACCTACACACACACATATCTACACACACACCTACACACACACCTACACACACACATATCTACACACACACCTACACACACAGATGTGTGCTAAGTCAGCTCTTGGGCAGGAGGAGGAAGATGAGGATGAGGAGAAACAAAGAAGAGTCGGATCCCAAACACACACACACACACACACACACACACTCCGCCAGAATGGAGACAACAGAACCCAGAGAGACGGGTCGGGGTCCGAACAGAACCAACAGAACCGGTTTGCTCTCAGTCATCAGTTAGAGAACCGGCGCGTAGATCTGAACCCGGAACGTTCCCTGGTGTTCAGGGAACCGGATCAGGTTAAGGATCCGGCGGCGGGTCCAGGTTCTGTTCGGGGTTCTGGAGGACAAGCGGGTCCGTTGTCCCTGCGGACAGGAAGCTGAGCGTGTGTGTGTGTGTGTGTGTGTGTGTGTGTGTGTGTGTGTGTGTGTGATCCGTTCAGCTGCTTCTGTTCAGAAAAAAATCCCAGATCTGAGTCCTTCATCATCATCATCATCATCATCATCATCATCATCACAGTCCGTCTCAGCCCGGAACGACGCTCACTCTGGTTCTGAAGGTTCTAAAGGTTCTGAAGGTTCTAAAGGTTCTGAAGGTTCTAAAGGTTCTGAAGGTTCTGTTGCTTCTGTTGGTTCCAGAACCGGAACCTCCAGGTCCAACAGAACTCAGAGTGGATCAGGAAGGATTCGGAGTTCTGACCTGGATCTGCAGCCAGAAACCGAACCCGTCCTGCTGGCCGAACCGCCCGGCATCTGGACCACAGAGGAACCACAGAAAAGTCCCGAACCCATCCCGGGAACACTTTCTGTTCCTCTGGACCGAACCTTTCAACTTCAGCCTCACAGCAGCTAAACTCAACCAGAACCGGTCCAGACCGAACCGTGCACCTCTCCTCCTGACCCAGTTCGGGTCAGGACCAGCAGCTCCGGAGCGGACCGAACCGGACTGGACCCAGCGGAACCTACCTTCCTCCGCCTGGCAGACCTGGACCCGCCGCAGCAGCAGGACCCACAGCAGCGCCGCCAGGGTTCTACACACATCCATGATGGCTGGGTTCGGGTTCGGGTTCGGGTCCAGTCCGCGGGGTTCTGATCATTTCTGGCAGAGACGCTCCGTCAGCTCGAGCGCAGATCCGTCTGGTGACGCGCCGCTCCGCGCGCAGGCATTTCTGTGCTCGGGGGCGGGGCTTGGGTGGGAACTGACGGCAGCATCAGCCAATGAGAGGAGGCCAGAGAGCGCGGGCCAATCAGAGGCCAGGGAGCTGGAACGTGCTCACCTGGAGTTAAAACATGAATCTCTGCGGATTTTTACACATTAAGGTTAATTTTTCACTTCCATGCTCTGAGTTTTAATAAAACAAACTAAGTGTTTGGTATTTAGTTTATGAAATAAACTAATTATTTCGTTTGTTTTATTAAATAAATATAAGAACAAAGAAAAAGAATCAGATGGAGAGCAGGATCCGCATTCTGGTTCTGGTTCTGCTGCGGCAGCTCGGATATTCATTCATTCATTTCTGTTTTTCATTCTTTCACAGTTTAAAATGATCGTGTCATGTCGACATAAACCAAATTCTTGAATGTAAATCAGAATTTCCTCGTTTTGTTTCTCCGCTCCAGTCAGATTTATTTAAATGTTTGACTTTTTCATTTCCAGAAACATTTTCCATAATTTATCTGCCAGCATCATAAACTCATATGTACTTTGCATTTAATTATTTTCTTTAAATCAGGATTCTTATATGTCAGTTTTAGTTTCTGGTTCACATTGTGTTAAAAGTCTCCTATTGATCAACTTTTACATCCATTTATTAATCAATTAACCAATAATTAATCACCAGGTCATCACTGTATTGATCCTCAGCTGAGCTTTTCTCATGTTGATGTTGAAATTATTTTTTAGTTGCAGATGAATCATTTGCTGCAAATTATCAACATTAATTAAAGGGATGTTTAACTTTTAGGCAATAAAATGTTTATTTTATTCCTTAAGATTTGAATTGTTTGTTTATTTGTACTTTTAATTTTGTGTAAACACGTTTTAGTGTTGAAATGAAACATCTGGAAAGTCTTTTATTTGAATAATTGATAGAATAACTGATCAGTAAAATAATGATCATCTGCAGCTAACAGTAACAGGTTCTGTTAGCAGGACGGGTCGTTTGGACTCCAGGCAGCAGAACCAAAATCATTTATTGTCTCTGTGATTCACACCTGGATCTCAGATGTGAGTAAAACGCTTTGGAGAGCGAACGGATCCGTCACGGTCAAAGAGCAGAGACTTGATTCCTGCTGCTGCTGTCAGAGGAGCTGGATCAGAACCGACCGGATCAGAACCGATCAGGCGGGTTTTCACTGAGAGGCTCTGGACTCCCTCAGACCTCCTGCTGGGTTCTACAGTCTGAAACTCAGAACCTTTAGCTTCATTAGAGACGTGAACGTTAAAGTCCAGAGTTTAAGATGGATTTCCTCCTGACGGTCCGGTCGACCCGGTTCTACTGGAACCAGAACATCTGCTCCACCTCCAGCTGCTCTGAGTCAAACCAACCTGTTCCCCTCTTGGCCTGTGGGGGCGCTGCACCAAGAACCACTGAAGGAAACGACACCAAAACCTCTGAAGACACTGAGAGCAACTTCCTTCTTCACCAGATGGAAACAAGATGGAGATTTTAGAGGTTGGAGGATTTCTCTTTAGGCTAAAGACCAGGAGCCATTTCTGCTGCTAGCGCTAGCTAGCGTTAGCTTTGGTTGTATTTACCCAGAATGCCCTGCGCTGTAGTCCACTTCCTGCTTTTGGAGCGGTTTCTGGTCCTCCTCCTCCTGCGTGCAGAAGCTCGTCTCTAGCTCTGGTTTTGCATTATTGATGAGGAACTCGATGACCTGCAGAGGTCAGCCGCTGAAGCAGCAGGTTCCTGAAGCTCCTCCCCCACCGGTCAGTGGGAGGAGCCAGGAGGAGATCAGTCAGCCATCGGCCGGTTCCACTTTGGAAAGTTAAATAAAGATCCACTTTGGACTTTATCAGATTTGAACCCATTTAGTTTCTGTAATGATCATAACTTCTTTTAATTTCTCATCCTGGATTCTGTTTTAAATGTTCTGGATCTACAGTTTCCAGGATTTAGTTTTGATTTTTCTGAGCTTTGAAAAAACCTCAAAGTTTCCTTAAAAATATGAAACAGTTTATATTTGAATTAAAATCAAGACTTCAGTCCAGGAAGCTGTTAAATAACAAGAATCACAAAAATAATCAACTTTCATCATAAACCAACATTTGATGACAGCTGAAGCTGAACAGTCACTCGGCTTCAGTCCCTCCAGGGTTTCTCAGTGTTTTTGTGATTTTTTTTTTTTTTTTTTTTTTGCAGTCACTGATTTTGAGGCGACAGTTTTAGAAATACGTTTAATTTTTCAACATTTTCCACATTCCTTTAAAAATATACATATAAAAACAGTATTTTTATTCTTTAAAGAACGTTTTTAGGTCCGTTTTTGTTACTTATCAATCACAGACATATCTCAGTGGAGTACTGCCACCTGCAGGTCGGAGTTGGTAAAGACTTTGACCGTTTCTGGAAAATTTCCAATAAACTACAGTAGAGGGACTGTTTGGTGGTGAAGGTCAAAGGTCAGTTTCTCGCTCTTTGGTTTCATTCTTTGCAGATGATGTTGTTATTGGAGCAGCAGATTCACTTCTGGAGTCTTTTTGTTTGTTTGGTTTTTTTTTTTTGCTAAAATTGGTTCTTAATGCCTTAAAAACAAATAAAATTTTCCGTCTGCTGTTGGCGTCACAACATGCAAAAACTTTCTGTCCAGAAAATATTTCTGTCAGTTTTAGATCTTTGAGACACATTTAGATGAATGTTTGCATATTTTATTGAATAAAACCTGAATATGTTGGACTGTGAAGAGAATCAACTTCCCTCTGGAGGAGCAGAGAGGAAATCCTGCCAGGTGTTAGAGTCTCCACACACACACACACAGACAGACGGAGAGTTTCTGCAGCTTTAAGATGCGATCAGCCGGCAGACATTAATCACATCAGCAGCTCATAATGAAATCAGATTACTGAGTCACTCCAACAATGTTTCTGCTTTATTTTTATTGCCTTCATTAGTATTTCTGAACCAGGCGGCTGCTGATTTGTTCCAGGATTTATTGCAATCATCCTTTTCTTTTATTAATGCAATCAGAGGATCATTTCCATATGTGGCTGGACTGCAGATCAGATCGGCGCGTCACCACGTCACAGTTCACCTGCTGGAACCTCCTGCAGCCTTTCAGCAGGTTCACCAGGTTCTGGAAGGATTTCAGTGAACAAACCATCTCTAAACGTCTCAGATTGCTCTTTTTTCCAGAATCCAGGCCGACCAGGCGGAAGAAGATTAAACTCTGGAGCTGAAGTTGGTCAGGAACTTTTTGCCCTCCCTGCTGGCTGGGGTCAGCCTGCAGCCCATGGCAGGAGGCTGAACCGGATAATGAGTCCTCGTGTTGTAATTAGTTCCAGGTAGAGGCTTGGCTGGGTGGTGATTAGCCGGGATGGCGCCGGATCAGAACAGAGTCTCAGAGGTGGAGCGAATCACTGGATTAAAGCAGAGAGACCACAGCTTTCATTCTTCATCTCAAACTTGATCCAACGGGTTCCTGACGTACGGAGGCCTATAGGTGCAAAAACACGCAGCAAACTTTTTCTGTTTCTGTTGATTTTTCTGTAGAATTTGTTATTTTTTGTGTTTCTGTTTGTTGTATTTTGCATCATTCCCGTGTTGGCGGCTCGTCGCTCCTGTCTGGACTTGGACAGGATTTAAAGACCTCCGGATGAGGAAGTGATGCACGTCTGGGCTGTAGACGAGGAACGTTTGTTTGTTTCAGGGAAGAAGAGGGAAACTTCCTGAAGCGGCCGGCGGATCAAAGCGGAGAAAGACGCCGGCCTGCAGCCATGTGGCAGTTTGCAGATAAGAGCCGAGACTCTAATCAGGAGAAACCGGAGCGATGCCACATGTTCCTGACATGCGGAGGTCCAATCAGAGGCCGATCCGGACCGACTCGTCCTGCAGGAAGTCCAGCTGATCGTCACTGTCCAGGTGATGCAGCCGCTCCTCTGCTTTCATATTTAAATGTGGGACAGAGTTTGATCTCATCCTGAATTCGTCCAGAGCGGCTGATGGCAGATTACGGAACGCCACTGCTTCCAATTTTTGGAGCCGGCTCCATGCAGCCCAACAGCAAACAGCTGCAATCATTTTGCTTTTTCCTCACCTTCATTTCCTTCCTCTAAACCCTCTTTCATCTCCACTTATCTGTTTCCTTCTGTATCGTCATTTATTCTCCTCCGTTTCCATCCATCATCATCACAGGGCTGAAGATTCACCTTTCATGAAGAGTTTTGAAAAGAGGAAGTTTCTCGAAGGATAAATTAGACTTTACAGTTTTCCTGCAGGAAGAAACTGGATTTCTTCTCGTTTCTTAAAAACGGCAGCAAAAACTTCCTGTGACATTTCAGAGCCTCAGTTTTTAAGAGCTGTGGATGGGAAAGCTTTTGTTTTTCTGCGATGTTTCACATTTTACTCTTCATTCTTGTCTGTGTTTTTCTCCACCTTCATCTCTGCTCAGTCGATTTTCCCTCCGTTTTTTTACGACTTTCACTTCAAATCATCGATTCGTGTAGAAGAAATTAGAGAACATAAGCAGTGAGCGGCTTTGTTTAATTACAACATACAAATATTTGTTCAAATGTACGGAGTAAAAGCAAAAAGTTGTTACCAAAATAAATAATTACATACAGATGTCAACTCAAAACCCAGAACTTTCACAAAGAATTTTGTTCAGTTACAAACATAAAGCAACTTCACAAAATAAAAACCAACAAAAAAAAGATACGTAGAACTAAAACAATAAAAAATAATTTATTAAAGCTGTTTATACGCTGAGAACATGAAGCTGGTGCTGCAGTGCAGCTCAGCGCTGCGCTCTTCGTCCTTCACCACTTCATTTTCCTCCTGGAGGAGGAAGAAGAGGAGGAAGAGGAATCAGCTGAGCTGAATTTGAGGGAAATAAAGAGAAGAAGAAGAAGAAGAGAGGAAGCAGCAGCAGCAGACAGAGTGAAAAATGTGTTGGTTTGTCTGCAGCGGCTGAAAGTCTCAGGAGGCAGCCATGAGAATTCATCATGGGAGACAAATTATATTGCAGTGGAATCCCTCTTTCTTTACCTCCAATCAATGTGTGTGTGTGTGTGTGTGTGTGTTTCAGCATCTCTCACCTTGTAAGGCCATTTTTTCCAACCATGTTCTGAGGATCCTTATGGAGCTCCATAAGAGGAAAAACTGTTTTGGTTACGTTAAGGTTAAAGGTCAGAGTTAGACTATAAAAAGGAAGTCAAAGGAAAGTCGATTATTCACAATATTAGGGCCAATGAGGAGGAGCAGCTAGCCGCTGGAGGCAAGTAGCTAGCAGCTAGCAATTAGCAATGGGTGACTAGCATTTAGCAACTAGTGGCTGGCAGCTACCAGCTAGGAGTGAGCAGTTAGCGGCTAGTAGTTAGCAGTGACTGTTAAGCAGCTAGTAATGAGCGGTTAGTGGCTAGTCATTAGCAATGGGTGGTTAGCATTTAGCGACTAGTGGCTGGCAGCTAGCAGTTAGCAGTGAGCAGTTAGCGGCTAGTACTTAGCAGTGAGCGGCTAGCAGCGGACCAACCCTCCTCCTCCTCTTCCTCTGCCTTCACCCAGTCTGCAGCCTCTTATTGATCATAATGTGGAACATGATTATTTCCCAGAATTCTGCAGTGTTTCATTTTTCTTCATTCTTGACCTTTGCAGCTGCAGATCAGGTTTAATTTCCTCCCGGCTGCCGCAGCAGGATGACGGAGCGACAGCAGCTTGGTATGCAGATCAGTCCGTCCTGCTCGGCCGCGCTGATGAGCTGAGCGGCCGCAGTCGGGCCCCCGAGGCCCCTGATGAATTACTCAGGAGACGATCGGTGGCAGATTGCCTGGGTTTCACCCAGAAGCTCACCTGCAGGACAGGTAAGAGATGGAGACGCAGGAGAGATGGAGGGCAGGGTCAAAGCGTTTTCCTGCTCCTCTCTGTTTACCGTCCACTGGAGGATGATGATGGTGATGGTGATGATGATGATGGTGATCATGGTGATGATGGTGATGATGATGGTTATAATCATCACCACCATCATCATCACCATCATCATCACCATCATCATCATCACCATGATGGTGATGATGGTGATGATGATGGTGATCATGGTGATGATGATGATGGTGATGATGATCATGGTGATGATGGTGATGATGATGGTGATCATGGTGATGATGATGATGGTGATGATGATCATGGTGATGATGGTGATGATGATGATGATGATGGTGATCATGGTGATGATGGTGATGATGATGGTTATAATCATCACCACCATCATCATCACCATCATCATGATGGTGGTGATGATGATGGTGATGATGATGATGATGATGGTGATCATGGTGATGATGGTGATGATGATGGTTATAATCATCACCACCATCATCATCATCACCATGATGGTGATGATGGTGATGATGATGGTGATCATGGTGATGATGATGATGGTGATGATGATCATGGTGATGATGATGATGGTGATGATGATCATGGTGATGATGATGGTGATGATGATGATGGTGATGATGATGATGGTGATGATGATGATGGTGATGATGATGGTGATCATGGTGATGATGATGATGATGATGATGGTGATCATGGTGATGATGATGATGATGATGGTGATCATGGTGATGATGATGATGGTGATGATGATCATGGTGATGATGATGATGGTGATGATGATCATGGTGATGATGATGGTGATGATGATGATGGTGATGATGATGATGGTGATGATGATGGTGATCATGGTGATGATG